>NW_007250933.1:382224-395577 GCF_000164805.1 Carlito syrichta | reverse complement strand
GCGCCGGGGGGCGGCGGGGAGTTCCTCGGCGTGAAGACCTTTCGGAAGCGGGGCGCGAACCCCGGGCTCCCCGGCCGCGGCCTTCGGAGCAGACGGGGGAGCTGGGGAGGCCGCCGGACACCGGCTGGGGAGAGGACACGGCTGCGATCATCTAATCGGCTGCTGCTTTTCTCGGCCCCGGGGCAGGGGCCTCAGGATGGAAACCATCAGTCTGCAGCGCCCGAGAAGGTCGGCTGGGTCCGGAAATTCTGCGGGAAAGGGATTTTCAGGGAGATTTGGAAAAACCGCTATGTGGTGCTGAAAGGCGACCAGCTGTACATCTCTGAGAAGGAGGTGGGTGCCCTGTGCCTGGAACTCCCCCTGGTTGCTCCCTTTCCCACTTTGTGGCTCCACGGGGGGCCCGGCTGCCCGACTCCAGCCCGTTTTGTTCCCAAAGCAAGTTGAGCGGTCCAGTGGGACCCTGCCCCGTCCTAGCCGCAGAGAAAGGTCACCCTTTAGTGAGAGGACCTGAGTGAGGAGGAAGTTGGGTTTGCCTCTTTTTCAGTGTTCTTTCTTGGCCAGTACCCTTTGGTGTATCCCCTCCCAAGAAGTCCCAGAAGTTCCTTGCCGCCTCCTTACCCCCTCCTGGCCTCCTAATTAAAGGGTTATTTTCCTTTGCTGCTGCTCCTGGAACTCTGTTTCGCTTATTCTCCACACCTTCCTGTCTCCCCTTTCCTGTCTGTGACAGGGGCATGCCCAGGTCGTATCAGCAGCACATCCGCTTTCCATCATAGAGGACACACACTCAACCCGGGGTCAGTCTCCTGTGTCCTCTGTGACTATCTGTGAGTGGCAGATATTTTGTGGAAGCCAATGTCCCTAACCAGTATGCTCTGCCCCCCACCCCCACTCCACGTTTTTTAAAAGGCAAGGAACTCGTATTCCACCCCTTTCCTGCCCACCCCTCGTTTGTATCGGAAGGGAGAAAAACGGTGGTATGGACCCCTGTGTGGCTCTGGACAGCTCTGGCTCTGTAGTTAACCATAAAACCACAATCCACACTGTCAGAACACGAGCCCGGGTCATTAAATCGAGACTCTTCTTCCTTTTTATCCCTAACTCTTGGGAGCAATCACACCTAGTGATATTGAGAAATTGGAATTGCCTCCCCAGTTGGAAGTCACTCCACTCCCTACCTCTGTGACTGTGTCAGTACAGCCTGGGAGACTGTCCCAGGACCTGCCAGGATGGCCCTTCCTCCCCTAATTCTGTGTTCCCTCACCTAGGGAACTGGGAAGTCCTCCCTGAATTCTAGCCTCTTCTGCTTTCTTCAGTAGACATTCTTATTCAGTAGATTATATTTAGGTAAATAAATCCTTTTATGGTATTGAAACAGATAACATGCGCAGTCCAAGAGAAAGTACTCATCTGAGAACGTCTACCGAGGCAAATAGGGAAGCGCTAAGCTGTGCCAGAGCCAAAATGATCCCTCTTAAGGGTGTGGAAGCCCAGCTGTTTACGCTAAGCTAGGCTCTTGGTGATGGGGAGCCTTAGGAGTGAGGCGAGGGAAGATTTAGACAGGGGGACTTATTTTTAAGGGTTACCTCTACCCAATCTCAAATCCTACAGAAAATTTTCTCTATGATTTTCTGGCTTTCCAGTATCAAAAAAAAAAAAGCAGGTGTCAAATGGTATCTCCTGTCTTCCCCGAATTTCATAATTGCAGGAAACTCTAGTGAACAGTCGGGGAGAACTTCCTACACGTCAAAGGGAAAAAAATATAAGAGAGGGTAGAAGGAATAAGGCTTTTTTTTCTTGTCTGTATTTGCCCAAAGTGCAATGTCTGAGGGTAAAAGAGAATGATTGATCCTTGTTTGTGGAGGAAGGGGTCCAGAGACAGGGGAAAGGCTGTAATCACCTCAGCCTGGGATGTCTGGTGTCCTATGAGTCAGGAGCATCTGACTGGTCATGGGGCCAGCTGTCTCCTTCTGGGAAGGGCACAGGAAAAGAAGGACCAAGCATGTTGATATGACTCGTTTTTGTTGTTTTTTTTTGAGTCGGAGTCTCACTGTCACCCATGTTGGAGTACAGGGGCACACTCATGGCCACCACAGCCTCTACCTGCTGGGCTCATGCAATCCTTCTGGCCTCAGCCCTCCAAGTAGTTGGAACCACAGGCGCGCACCACTATGCCCGGCTAATTTTGTTTTTTTTATTGTAGAGTTGAGGTCTTGCCAAGTTGCTTAGGCAGGTCTCAAACCTCTGGACTCAGGCATTCCTCTCGCCTCCACCTCCCAAAGTACTGGGATTACAGGCATGAGCCACCGTACTTGGCCAATATGACTCATCTTTAGAGCCAGTTTTTGTGCTATGGTGGTCCTGGGCTACGGATGAAAATGACAGAGGACTGTAGCTTTACTCTGCCCATTTCCCAAAAGCCCCAGTGCCAAAACACAGAGTATAATACACATAATTTACTGTTAATGCAAGAAAATTCCTGAGCTGGGCTCATGCCTGTAATCCCAGCACTTTGGGAAGCTGAGGCAGGAAGATCACATGAGGCCAGGAGTTCCAAACCAGCCTGGGCAACATAGTGAGACCCTGTCTCTAAAAAAGAAAAAAAAAAAATGTATGGTGGTGCATGCCTGTAGTCTTAGTGACTTGGGAGGCTGAGACAGGAGGATCACTTGAGCTCAGGAGTTCAAGGCTACAGTGAATCATGATTGTGCCACTGCACTCCAGCCTGGGCAACAGAGCAAGACCCTGATTCTAAGAAAAAGAAAGAAAGAAGGCTGGGCTTGGTGGCTCAGCCTGTAATCCCAGCACTTTGGGAGGCCAAGGCAAGTGGATTACCCGAGCCTGCGAGTTTAAGACCAGCCCAAGCAACTTAGCAAGACCTCGTCTCTACAATAAAAGTCAAAAAATTAGCTGGGCATGGTAGTGTGTGCCTGTAGTTCCGGCTACTTGGAAGGCTGAGGCAGAAGGATCACCAGAACCCAGCAGGTCAATACTGGGGTGGCTGTGAGTGTGCCACTGTACTCCAACCTGGGCGACAGAGTGAGACCCATACTCAAAAACAAAAAAACAAAAAAAGAGAGAGAAAGACAATTCCTAACCCTCTTTCCCAGAACCTGCACTAAACTTTTTTGTTACTTCCCCACTCATAAAGGCAGGGTCTGCCACAACTGCCTCCGCCATAGAATTCCTTGTGTTTGTTGCTGACCCTGCCTCATTGTCAGTCAAAGGGTACCCTTTCTCAGAGAGGGCCAGAGCACCTTTTGATCATGGGCTGATGTATGAGAGCAGAAACTAGACCTCACAGCAGAAGAAGTTGGATTCAGGGCAACACTTTTGGCGAGCACGGGAAAATCCCTTTCTGTAGGCAAGGACAAAGAATCAGGAAAGGAAGGGTTAATGTGGAAGATGGATAATTATAAATGAGACTTTGGGAATTAGATGGGGGGAAAACAGTACAGTGGAGAGCAAGGCTGTGGGGGTGTCCATCTTCCCCGGGCACTGCTTCCCCCCCGGTCCTACCCTGTCCTACCAAGGCTGACCTCTGTCAATGTCCCCTGCTCCCCAGAGCCCTTATCAGCCTGCGTGGAAGCCAGACTCCCTCCCTTCCCTTCCTCTAAGGAAAACAGGACAAGTTGCTCTCTTCCCCTGGTTAGTCACACACCCAGCATTTTCCTCTCCAAGGTTTCTGGACTCTGCTGATAGTCTCAGCTCTGGAAAGGAGGGGAGAGGAGGGCGAGGCATCATCCTACATCCCTGCCCCTTGCTTCTGGGAATTGTTCTTGGACACCCCTTGCCAGCGCCTTGTCCCACTCCTACCCATAATCCTTCGAAGCCTCTGGTCACTTCTAAGTCCAGAGCCAGGGAGCCCTGAAGGAGCCAAGTCTTGCTGATACAATGAAAGTTGAAGTGTGAGCAGTCATTCGCCTGAATGGGGGCTGCGTGATCGTCTGTTCCTGTCTGTCATCAGCCCACGGGTCCGGCAGCAATTCAGAAGAATGAGCAGATACGAGACTAAAGATGAGCTGGGGAATGGAGGGAGAACCACTTCCTCTTCAAGGTTGTCGAGAGCCAGAAGGACAGCGGAGGCCACCCGTACACACGATTCCCTTCTCTGAGCCTGAGAAGGGCGGGCTCTTTGGAGGCTACTCTTCTCTGTTTAGTTTTAACAAGACTAGCGCTTGTGGTTTTCATTTCTCATCCCAGGAAAACATGATCAACTCTTTTCTGGGGTATTCCCAGGTTCACCAGCCCCGGGTTCAAGTGGCAGAGGGTGAACAGGCCAATAACTAAGTCTTCTCTCTGTAACGTTGGTTCTTGCAAGCCAAAACAGATCCATAAGCCACTGCTTCGGAGGACCAGAGCTGTCAGGAATACCACCTTAGGGGAAAGGAGGACAAACTTCTGAGAGAGTTAAAATGGACCTTTGAAAACATGTTCATGGAATTTGCTTTGTGATGCTCCGAAAAAGCCAGAACGGCTTGGAGGATGTAGATAGAATTGTGGGCTCTGATGAGACATTCAGCAAGGATGTGAAGAGCTGAATCTGCTTGAAGCTGCTAAAGGTGGAAGCCAAGTGCAAGACAGATACTACAGCAGGAAGGGCTATGTTTAGATTTGAGGAAGCGCTTCCTGCCAGTGAGGGGACTCGGGTGCTCAAACTGGAGTAAAGGAAGGAGGTAGCAGAATCCTTCCTTCCAAGCCTGAAACTGTCTTCCAGGGAGAGTCTAAGTGCATCCTTACCTAGAGATCGATGGATGAGGGCAATGGCCTCTGATGTCTAGAGGAGTGAGGTTGGATTGTCACAGTACCTCGGAGGGAGGGAGGAAGGGGTAGGAATTCCAGTTTTATTTTCCAGCTTGTCTGAACTAATGAACAAACTCAGAAAACTGAGCAGGGTGGGAGAGGGTGCTGCTGAAATGAACCAGGAAGATGAGTCTCTACAGTAGTACTCGGTAGAGGAGAGAGCTAGGTGGGTTAGGGAAGCTACAGTGCAAGCAGAAGAATAGGGTGGCCAGAGGCAGCCCTCCATTCCCTCTAGACACCCTGATGTGGCCCTGTCTTTATCTTCCTCTGGACCACCCTACTTGCTTCAGGACGACCGGATCACACCAAGGACACGAGCCTTTTTAGGGCCTGTCAGCTGTGTCCTTTAGGTACGGGGTGGGGTCATGGGTGAAGAGAGGCATAACAGGGACTCCCGAAATGGTAGCTTGGCTGAGGAGAGTGGATCAGGGGTTTAAACAGAAACACACCTGAGGAGTCAGGACTTGGAGGCTGTCCTAGTCTCGTTCCCCGATGTCAGGCCTTCCTAGGCTTTGGGTAGGACGGCCCTTTCCTGTCCTGTCACCCCTCCCACTCCGGGCTTCTTCTGGTCCCCAAGACGATCTAAGCTAACAGTTTGAGTGGAGCAGCTAAATAATTTTATCCTCCTCACCTCACCCCCACCCCTCCCCTAGGTAAAAGATGAGAAAAATAGTCAAGAGGTATTTGACCTGAGTGACTATGAGAAGTGTGAAGAACTCCGGAAATCCAAGAGCAGGAGCAAGAAGAATCATAGCAAGTTTACTCTTGCCCACTCCAAGCAGCCCGGTAACACGGTAGGTTTCTCCTGCCATCTTGGCCCCTGGAACACTGACAGGATTGGAGGGGGCAGGGAGAGCTGCTTCCCCCAGGTTCCCTCTCGGCAATCGTGGCTCAGAGTCCCCAAATTGCTCTCATGCTGACTTTTATTATTTAATCTGAGAATGCTGTGGCCATTTCCTTCCCTCCAGGCAGGCCAGCCTTTAACCTGTTGAGACACAAAGTTCACATTGGTCTATCTGTGTCTCTGTTTTTTTCTCTCTCTTACATACACACAAACACATACACACACACACACACACACACACACACACACACACACACACACACACACCCCTACCTCATGGAAGAAGATCTCTAGTCCCTGTACCTGAAAGGTGACTGAAGTTCTGAATCAAATTCCTCTTGTCTGAGGGAACCAGGGAAGTTATTCCTGTCACATTCTGTTTCTTCAAACTTTTAAAGTTTTTTATTTTAATACCTGTATTTTATCAAACTTCCTCTGACTATCTCCAATGCCAATATCCAGTACCCTTCTTGACTCTTCCTTGGTCATTTCTAAAACAACCTTCAAGCTGTGCATTTTGTAGGAATAGAGACTGGGTTTCTTTAAGTTATAGATGACTCTGGAAGCAGAATCGCTGTCCTTCTAGGAGCTGGGACTGAGAGAATGAGATTATAATTTCTTATTTCTTCACTGTCAAGGTGAGGCACCAACTCTAAAACCCTGGCTGAAACAAGAATCTTCCCCTCACAGGCACCCAACCTGATCTTCCTAGCCGTGAGTCCAGAAGAGAAGGAATCATGGATCAATGCCCTCAACTCCGCTATCACCCGAGCCAAGAACCGCATCTTGGATGAGGTCAGGGGGCTTGTGGGAAGAGGGATGCCGGGGCAGAGGGAGCAGTGAGGGAGGGCTATTGTGGAGGCTTCGTTGACTCTATCCCAGCTCGACTTCTCTGTCTCCCTTTTGGAAACCCTGTTCTCCTGCCTTCTCGTCAAGCCTTTGCTGACAACGCCTCTCCCCTGTCTCATGATGCATGAGCCCAGCTTGGGTCAGCCTGGGGAGCCCATTCACGTCCAGTAAATCCCTTTGCCCGTGGGTTTGCTCAGAAGCAGTGAATGGGGTGGGTTTTGTTCTCAGTCCAGGCATGTTCGGGCCTTGGGGCATGCGGGGTTGGGACAGTCTCTGAAGAGCGCCTGTGACTCACAGTGCATCCCTTCAGGTCACCGTTGAGGAGGACAGCTGTCTCGCCCACCCCACTCGGGACAGAGCTAAAATCCAACACTCCCGCCGCCCCCCAACTAGAGGACACCTAATGGCTGTGGTAGGTAAAACGATAATAAAGTAAAAATTGTCTGTGTCTGTCCACCAGACAGAGCAGCCTCCCAGAGGCATCTGTGGGAGGCCTCCTTGATGTTAAGAGCAAAGACGAGGGAAGTTCTTCCACCCCGCACCCCGTCTGACCTAGATCAGAAATATTTACTCAGCACCTGTTATGAGTTCAAAAGTCCCTGCTCCCAGGACGGGCCCGGTGGCTCAGCCTGTAATCCCAGCACTTTGGGAGGCCGAGGCGAGTGGACTGCCTGAGCCCGCGGGTTTGAGAACAGCCTGGGCAACTTGGCGAGACCTCATCTCTACAATAAAAAAAAAGTCCCTGCTCCCAATAATATTATCACCTTTTGGGGGAAATGAGTTATACCTACAGGAAAGTGAAAAATAGAAGAGTTGACTACCATACAAGACACCATAAGCCAGCTGTCCTGATGGGTCACACATGTCATGCCACAGGCATTCGGGGAGAAAGGACCCCAGTGAACCCTTGTAACATCCAGAGTGGTGGTTTCTTCCATTCAGCCAAGGCTCTAGAGAGAGAGGCCGCCAGGTGTGAGAGAGTACAGGCTTTGGAGTCAGGCAGAGCCTGAATCGGCACCTCTCTTTCCTATTAAATGCCTGCGTGGGTCCCTGAAGCTGAATGTCTCCACTGTAAATGGGGCAGCGATCATGCCTGCCTTGAAGGGTTGTGGTGAGAAATGATTAAGACAACATGTGCTTAACTACCTACCACCTATGAGGCATTGAGTGCCTGATCACTTTCTGTAAATTACAGTATTCTGGAAGTAAGAGAGCAAGTTTTATTCTAAGGCAAGGGGTTCTGAGTTCCAAATAGCAGGTGGCCTGAGGTGTGTGAGGATGCACATGGAAGAAGACTGCCGTGGGGGTGTCCTGCGTGTGTCAGGCCCCACTGATGCTTAGAGCTCACAGTACAGAGGAAGAAGACACCCCTTGGGAGCTCCCAGTAAAGTGGGAGACACGCAGGGCAGATTAAATGACAGAAAAAGAAAAGTTCAGATCACAGTCGAAGGAATAAGAGCTAGCAGATGAAGCAGAAGACTCAGTTGGGAGTCGAGGGCTTCGCGTTCGGGAAGGCACATTGAGGGCGATCGTGGAAGCATCTGCTCTTAGGCAGCCATACCTGAAATCCCTGCCGATAACGATTCACCCCTTCCTCCCAGGCTTCGACCTCTACCTCGGATGGGATGCTGACCTTGGACCTGATCCAAGAGGAAGACCCCTCCCCTGAGGAGCCCACTTCTTGTGCTGAGAGCTTTCGGGTTGACCTGGACAAGTCTGTGGCCCAGCTGGCCGGCAGTCGGCGGAGAGCAGACTCAGACCGAATCCAGCCCTCCGCAGACCGGGCAAGCAGCCTTCCCCGACCTTGGGAGAAGCCGGACAGGGGGGCCACCTACACCCCCCAGGCACCCAAGAAGTTGACCCCCACGGAGAAAGGCCGCTGCGCCTCCCTGGAGGAGATCCTGTCTCAGCGGGACACAGCCCCAGCCCGCGCCCTCCAGCTGCGGGCCGAGGAACCTCCGACGCCTGCCGTCCCCCACCCCGGACAGCTGTCCCGGATCCAGGACCTGGTAGCAAGGAAACTGGAGAAGACTCAGGAGCTGCTGGCAGAGGTTCAGGGACTGGGAGACGGGAAGCGAAAGGCCAAGGACCCCCCTCGGTCTCCGCCTGACTCTGAGTCAGAGCAGCTGCTGCTGGAGACGGAGCGGCTGCTGGGAGAGGCGTCATCCAACTGGAGCCAGGCGAAGAGGGTGCTGCAGGAAGTCAGGGAGCTGAGAGACCTGTACAGGCAGATGGACCTGCAGACCCCCGACTCCCAACTCAGACAGACCGCCCCACACAGTCAGTACCGGAAGAGCCTGATGTGAAGGAGGGGGCAGTCTGGAACTCGTGGGAGTGGACAGACTCTTATCTCCCAGGTTGCGGGACAAAGCTTTTTTATTTACCTCAATCAAAAAAAACCACAAAAAACCCAACTCGTTGCTCTTGCTGATGCCTGATGCCCCCTTAACCCTTCTTTCCCAGCCTACTTTCCTCACTTCCCTCAGATTTGAAGGGGGGAGGTCCCGGTAGTGATATTAAGAGGTCTTCACCTGGCCAGCAAGAGAGAAAGGGCACTAAAGACACAGCCTGACCATTCTGTACACACACCCCACCCCCAGCTGTCGTGGGAATGTATTCTGCTCCCAAGTGTATGGGTAGGCTTCAAAACCTAGGGGGCGGAGGGGGAGATGAAGGACATTTTCTCTTATGTCCCATTCCAAGCCTTCAGTTTGAGGGTGAAATTTCAGCTGCCCAATTCTAGTTCTAGGGATGGGGAGGCCAGGGCCACCTGTCCACGCACATAGGAGGAGTGAAATTTATCCCAGCCCTGAGGAGAGGATTTGTGGAATTCAGATCTTCCCTGCTCCTCCAGACACTGGCTTCTCACTCAGAGGAGTCTCCGATTGGGCTGGAGATGCCTGGATCTTATTTACGATGTTTCTGCCCTTCTCTTCCACTGCCTTCCCAGTACTGATGCAAAGGTACAACCCCGGATGGATGGGGCCTGCCTAGTTATTTCACTTGGGGGGGAGCCTAGGACAGGGAAACTAGAGACAGCTGACCCCACGGAAGAACGGAACTAAGAATGAAACTGATTTGTGACGCAGGCTGGGTAGCATGAAGGGGAAAACCAAATGTGTCCAGGTTCCGCTTTCAGCCAAGCTAGGGTTTCCTGTAGCCTCTCCCACTCCTTCCTCAAGCTTCTCTCCCAACGCCAATCAAGCCCCAACTCGAGCAAAACACGCTCACCCCGGCCACCCTTCCTAGGCACCTTGAGAGCTGCCAGGCTTCCTTGCATTCTTGTCTATGGTAGGGACTGCACAACTCATTTTGCTTGTTTGCGTCTTTCCTCTGAAGTTTCTGAGATCAGATTTAATAGCAGTGATATGGTCCAGAGAAGAGTTGTGAATGCGAGATGTGAGTGATTGGAAAGAACGGGAAAACCTCATGAATCTAGTCAGCAAGGGGTTAAAAGACATTTTGAAGTTTACTCTGCTGGTTTCTTTTGTTTTTTAATAGAGACAGGGTCTATGTTGTCCAGGCTGGTCTTGAACTCTTGACCTCAAATGATCCTCCTGCCTCGGCCTTCCAGAGTGCTGGGATTACAGGTGTGTGCCACTGTGCCCAGCCCCCTTGATCCTCTTCCTCAGATCTCTCACCTCCAAGAGCCAAGATCTAGAGCTTTACTAGAGATGAGAGGGGGAAGCCGGAGGAGATGGGGACAAACTACGTGGAGACCCTGGCCATGAGGCCATAAGGGGTAGGAGGGAAGAGAAGAAACATCCTTAGGAAAAAACCCAGCCCTTCAGTTCCCATCCTGCTCTGACATTGCCCCTACGACCCACATAAGCAAGTCCCACATAAGCAAGTCGGGGGAATCGCTCTAAGCCTAACCTCCAGGGAGGAGGGATTCTTGCTCTCTGTGTTGCCATGCTCCTCTCTGCCATGAAGATTTTCCCTAGCTGTAGCCTGTAGTTATCTAAACTGCTCTTCCCAGAGGAAGGAGTATCCTACTTGAGTGAGAGAGAGTGCCACCTTCCTGTCATTCCCACGAGCTCCTGGGTATGACACGAGGAGCCCTACATCTGTAGGTTTCCTATCCTCCAAATGAGCTCCCCGCTCCAAGACGAAGCATGGTCAGCAGAGTGATGCATTGTCACATATTGAAAGTCTGAGTTAAAATTATACTTTCCTTTTATAAGTCTCTATCTTTGTATTTTATTTTACCAGAATTTTTCCTTTTCTCTCTCTTTCTTCCATGTCGCTCCCACGTAATGAAAGAAAAGACAAAAGCTAGAGTGACATATGTATCCCAACATGCCAATTACCTGTGGCTCCCAGGGGAGCCAGAAAATAGAGACATTGGAGAGGAGGTTGACAGGTGAGAGGAAGCAGGAGAGATCAGGACCTCAGGTACTAAGAGAAGAGCTGGGCACTCGGCTTCTGGGGTCTTCAGGCACCAAAACCAACAGCTTCCAGCTCTCCAGAAATTGCTGGAACGTCCGGGCCACAAGGTGGTGAAATGAACCCAGTTTGAAACCGGACAGATCTGGATTCAAATTCACATGCTTCCTTTTGGTTCTGAGGCCCTGGGCAAGGCCCAAGCTCTCTGGGTATCATGTTCTCATCTGCAGACTGCAGAATAGTTGTTGGATGGGTTAGGACAATGTATAGAGAAGGCCTGGCAGTCAATGTGGCTGCCCAGCGACTATCACTAGTTTAACTCAGTGGGCAATGAGAAGCTAGCTCTGGTGGTGAAAGCAAGGTCTGAATGAGGGGGAAGCCATGGGCTCAGTCACTGTCACTTAGCTAGCACCTGGCCACAGGCAGTGACCTCACCCCTCTTCAGAAGAGCCAGGTATGGTGCTAAAGGCAAGAGCTAGAACAGCATGGTCATGGGTCTTCAAGAATTTCAGAGCCTAGCACAACACCAGGCTTCTCTAGAAAAACTGATAAAAGTGTACCTCTGTGGTGGGCTTCTGGCATGATTTCTGTTAATGAAGCGTATGTGTTTAAGCCTCAGCTCTGACAGTGGGCAGCCCTGCAGTCCTCTTGTCTCCCTGCTCCGGCACTTCTGTTCCCTCACACCGTGATTCCAGTCCCTTGACTTGCAGGCTTCCCCTTCATCCTCCCAGGCCCTGGGAATTGTGGCCAAGAAGAGCTCCCGAGCTACGTGGGGCAATGTTCTCACTCCACGGCTGCCGGCTCATCTTCCGAGAGTGTTTCTTCTTCCTCCCTCCCAGCAACTATGCTATACTCTCTTGCACACCTGGCCTGGAAAAGGAAAGCTCCTTGGGAGGCCCCAGGATGGGGAGATGGGGAAAGCCGGGGAGAGGGGTAAAGGCAGGTAAAGGACTAAATGCTTAATGTGTATTTCCAGAACATTCTCCTCAATGTGTCCTGGTCTTCCCTGTAAAGTTGTTACCCAGGGGCTAGGGAAGCGAGAAAGGTGCTGTAGGGTTCTGATCATCCTCCGTTAGGAAGACGACCTAGGCCTTGGCCTGTGAGGCCATGAGCTAATTTGCACCCTGTTTCCCCAGCACGGGTTGTCGAGGATGAAAGAAAGAAAAGTCCACCTTCTCCCCAACTCCTGCTCTAGCTGCACTGCCCATGTTGCGCTGAGCCTGGAGCTCTGACCCCGGGGACACGCCTACAGGACATGTACCCCATCCTCCCCAGAGGCCAGTCCCCAGGAATCTCCCTTGCCTAAACCTCCCAGGCAAGTAGACCTCGCTCCCTCTGCAGCCCCAGGGCTCGGTTGGGTCCCCTCCCCTTCTCCTCCCCAACCCCTCCCCACCCCTCCCCAAGCTGGGCTCCTTTCTTCCTCTGCCTCCTTCCTACCTCCCAGTCTCCCAACAACGGCAGCCAATCCCCAGCCGACTCGAGAGCCAAACCATATATGGCGAGGTTGGGAGGAAACCCGAGTAAATGCGGAGCGAACACACACACACACACACACACACACACGGCCGAGTTTGAGCGCCTTTCTGCACGTGACCCCGTGTCCGTCTGTCTGTGTGTGTCACATGAGTCCCAGCGCTCCCCTCCCCGGCTCACCTCACCCACAGAGCGGAGAGCCTGTTTGCTATTCCCCACCTTGGTTCCTGCCCCAGGAGACCATCACTCCAACCCGTGGCTTGTGACCTAGATTCCCTGCACTAATTACAAGCCTAACGAGATCTCACAAACACCCCACTTAGCACAGCTGAGACCCTCGAGGTCAATTAGTGCAGCCCGGCTCCACTCGGGAAGTGAGAAAGAAAGAGCCAGAAAGGCTTGTACACACCCACCCCAGCCTCACCCAACCCCGCGGTGGAAGCAGTGGTGGGGAGAAGGCAAAAAATTAGCAGGACCAGTTAAAGACAGGCTCTCGGAGCCTTCACAAGTGAAGGGGAACTGCACTAAGGTTGAGGAGCAATTGGGAAATAGACAACCCCAACTCCTCCCAAATTGTCCGCCTTAGAGGCTGGTGCAGCTACAGAAGCGATGGACGCAAGGTTGTTTCCAGAGACTTCATGAGAGGGAAAGTAACTCAAAACAGCAAGTCGCACTAGAATGCTCCATCTGTACCATAGCCTCTGATTGACTCTTCATCCCTTTGCTTCCTGCTATGGACAAGTCGGGGTCATCGCCTCTATCTTGCCTGCCGGTTTGGGACAGCTCAGAAATGACCCCTTTCTTTCAGAAATATGATACTTGCTTTTCTTTCTTCCAGATGTGAAAACCATGACAGGCTGAGGTGAGTGGATTGCCTGAGCCCGCGGGTTCGAGACCCGCCTGGGCAGCAAGACCTCATCTCTACCATAAATCAAAAAATCAGCCGGGCGTGGTAGCGCGCACCTGTAGTTCCGGCTACTTGGAAGCTGAGCGGAAGGATC
>NW_007250933.1:347094-382076 GCF_000164805.1 Carlito syrichta | reverse complement strand
GCAGGTCGAGGCTGCGGTGGCCGGGAGCAGCCATTGCACTCCAGTCTGGGTGACAGAGTGAGACTCCAACTCAAAAAAAAAACAAATAAAAAAAACTTATTATAAACTGGGCACAGTGGCTCACACCTGTAATCCCAGCACTTTGGGAGGCCGAGAGAGGAGAATCTCCTGACCCCAGGAGTTCAAGGCCAGCCTGGGCAATATAGTGAGACCTCATCTCTACAACAAAAATATAAAAATAAAAGTAGCCAGGCATGGTGGCATGCATCTGTAGTCCCAGCTACTCAGGAGGCTAAAGCAGAAGGATCGCCTGAGCCCAGGAGGTGAAGACGGACGGTGAGCCAAGGTCACACCACTACACTCCAGCCTGGAAAATAAACAAGTAATTGATTAAAAGTACCAACAGGCTTTTCTTAGCTGTGTGTGATAATGTATTGTAAGAAAGAGGAATTAAAAGGATTTTTCAGTTTACAAGCAAAATTTGAAGGATAAATAATAGAGAACCAGGAACAGTCTCCAGCAAGAAAAACTTTCACCGGTGGTAATGTAGGAGAATGATCTGAAGAAGACCACCTGGTCAGTGAAACGGTTCAGGTGCTTGGAATGTACAGGGGTAAATTGTAGCCCATAAATACGTCCAATTACAATGTGTCCATTTTTAAAATTAAAACATTAGAAAACACAGGAAACCATGCATACAAGGACAAAGGAATTAGCTGTCACTAAACCGCAATGATATCTTACAGAGAGATGGGAAAAAGCAGATAACAAACAATTGGAACTAAGTGTAAGGGCGTCCTTGGTAGCTTACAAAAAGGCCTCTATCTCCTGCAGTGGATGATCAATAAAAAATGAAGACCCGACCCAGAAATGCATAGCCACGGGGAAGCTTCAAAAACTGCTCAACTGAGGCTAGTAGCTGGAACCTTCAGCCAAGGTAGATCTGTCTTGTCAAGATCACAGCCCTGGTTGAGAAAACCTGGACTGGAGCCCTGACTCATGGAACGGGGACGTCTGTTGCCTTGGATGGTGGATGTCGGGGAAGGTGTTGCTTTCCCAAGCTTCTCCGAACCCGCATACCCTGCTGAGGCAGCCCACCCCTCCGCATTGAGAGCTAGCACCACCTGCTGCCCAGGAAAGACAATGCAGAAGACTCTCCCTAAAAGGTGACAGGGGTGTCCCTTCCGATCTGCCCATCTCCTCTTCTGGCTGTCGGAATGGATAACGAGGGATAAATCTCAGCATAATTCTGCCAAGAACATGCTGGGCCTTAGAGGGGAGGAAAAGAACTAATACCCAGCATATTACTGGCGAGAGCCAGGAGGTTCCCTGGATCCAGGGAATGTCAGATACCAGAATATAAAACTGGACTAAGAACGTGTATTAATCTGAGGGCATTTTCTTGGGATATGGGATTTACGTTCCAGCAAGGACCCTACGAGATAGTTCAAATGTTCTATTAGGGTGCGCCTAAAACACTGGAACAAGGAGTGTCCCTCATTGAGCAAAGTTGAAGTACTTGAATTGCCACATCAGCAGTGGAGGGAGGAATTTAAAAGTTCAGGGATGCCGGGCTCGGTGGCTCAGCCTGTAATCCCGGCCTTTGGGAGGCTGAGGTGAGTGGATTGGCTGAACCCGCGGGTTCGAGACCCGCCTGGGCAGCAAGACCTCATCTCTACAATAAATCAAAAAATCAGCCGGGCATAGTAGCGCATGCCTGTAATTCTGGCTACTTGGAAGGCTGAGGCGGAAGGATCGCCGGAACCCAGTAGGTCGAGGCTGCGGTGGCCGGGAGCAGCCACGGCACTCCAGTCTGGGTGACAGAGTGAGACTCCAACTCAAAAAAAAAGCAAAAAAAAGCCTCAGGGAAGTAGATGTGTCAGAATGGATCTATTATTTGAGGTCTGAAGACTCACCACGGGACGGTGTGTCATGGAAGACCCAGAAGTCACACCCTTCACCACAGTCATTGGGAATGCACTGGTGACAAGGCATCACTAAGCTCAGTGGTGGCTCTTCTATGCAGGCCATGTGAAGGAGGGAGAGGTAATAACAAGGCTGGAATTACAGAGGGCAATGGAAAGAACCAATCTCTATCCCCAATGCCAAGCAATAGAGGCCAAGCAGCAACAATGGAAGCCAGGTGTCACAACTATTTTAATGACCAGTAGAGTCAAAAGGCGGGTCAAACAGGCTTGACCAACAGGGAATTAAGCTGGTTAATAGAACATGATGTTCCTAGAGACAAAATAAACAGCCAACAAGGACACTGCTGTATATACCGGGGGTGCCAAAAAAAAAGTCTACACATCTTAAAGGATGTTATCTATGTATGACTTTTCAAAGTTGAATTGAATTACAGTAGCAGTGTGTACTATGACATTCGCTTAAAAGATGGTGTTAATCAAATGAACGCTAGCATCATCATGTGACATGCAGGACAAAGAAAAGGGCAGAGGCATGGTTGTCATTCAAGGAGCGCAATACATAGCAAAGCCTCCTCTCTAGAAAAAAATTTAAAAATTAGCCAGGTGTGGCGATGTGCACCTGTGTCCCAATGTGCACCTGTACTTGGGGGGCTGAGGCAGGGGGATTGCTTGAGTCCTGGAGTTTGAGGCTGCAGTGAGCTGTGATCACGCCACTGCACTCCAGCCTGGGTAACAGAGTGAGACCCTGTCTCGTTAAAATAAATAAATAAATAAGAACCGGGCTCGGTGGCTCAGCCTGTAATCCTGTGCCTTTGGGAGGCTGAGGTGAGTGGATTGCCTGAGCCCGCGGGCGAGACCTCATCTCTACAATAAATTAAAAAATCAGCCGGGCGTTGGTAGCGCATGCCTGTAATTCTGGCTACTTGGAAGGCTGAAGCGGAAGAATCGCCGGAGCCCAGCAGGTCGAGGCTGTGGTGGCCGGGAGCGGCCACTGCACTCCAGTGTGGGTGACAAAGTGAGACTCCAACTCAAAAAAAAAAATCAGTATTTTGAAGTGATATTTGAAATTCGAGAACATTGTGGAAGTATAATAACAATGGAGGTGTGAGTATGCAACAGAACCTCCAACACACCTAGCAATTGCACATATGCGTGATAAGTTTGAGACATGAGACACGTGGTACTCTGTGTATGTGCAAAAGGGAAGATCTGGGAGACCTCACACAGCAACAAGTCCTGCAGTAGTTCATCATAATCAGAAGTGTCTGGATGCTGATGGTAACCACATTGAGCACCTCTTGTAATTGCAGACCTGACTTGTGTTCCTCTTTTGTAATCAGTATATATTTAGTATTACAATTTTCATTGTTGTTTTTAGTTGGGTTTTTTTTTTTGAGTTAGAGTCTTGCTCCGTCGCCCAGGCTGGAGTGCACGCTCATGGTCCAGCATCGACCTGCTGGACTCCAGCGATCCTTCCACCTCAGCCTTCCAAGTAGCCGGGAGTACAGGCGCACATACCATGCCCAGCTAATTTTTTGATTTATAGTAGAGACGAGATCTCGCCAAGTTACCTGGGCTGGTCTCGATCCTGCGGGCTCAGGCAATCCGTTCACCTCGGCCTCCCAAAGTGCTGGGATTACAGGCTGAGCCACCGTACCTGGCCTTTAATTTTATTTTTTAATTGTATTTTTTATTTTAAATATGTGGGGTGTAATTCAGGGTTAGGTATACAAATATTCATTATGCAGATATCCTTGTTGATGAGGTGCGCCCCCACCCCAGCAGTTTCTCACTACTGCCAATCCCTTTCTTATAGTGTTACAATAATTGTTCAAGTTCCACTTATGAGTGAGAATATGTGGTACTCAGTTCTTTGTTTCTGTGATAGATCACTCAGTATTACAGACTCTAAGTCCATCCAAGTTGCTGTGAAGTTAATCATTTTAGCGTATTATAATTTTAATACGGTTTTTTCCTTTCTTAAAATGTGTATACTTTTTATGGTACCCTCTGTATATACAAATGATGTAAGAATAGACAAGCAGGAGGCTGAGCACAGTTGCCCCAATAAAAAGTCTTGAAGTATAGAAATTGGAACCCTTGTGCACTGTTGGTGGAAATGTAACATAATGCAACCACTGTGGAAAACTGTATGATGTTTCCTTCCTCAAAAAATTAAAAGCAGGCCAGGAATGGTGGTCACTCCTGTAATCCCAGCACTTTGGGAGACCAAGACAACAGGATCACTTGAGGTCAGATGTTTGAGACCAGCCTGGGAAATATAGCAAAGCCTCATCTCTAGAAAAAATTTAAAAATTAGTCAGGTGTGGCAGTGTGCACCTGTGTCCCAATGTGCACCTGTACTTGGGGGGGCTGAGGCAGGGGGAATTGCTTGAGTCCAGGAGTTTGAGGCTGCAGTGAGCTGTGATCATGCCACTGCACTCCAGCCTGGGTAACAGAGTGAGACCCTGTCTCGTTTAAAAAAAAAAAAATCATTAGCCGGTCTCGATGGCTCAGCCTGTAATCCCACGCTTTGGGAGGCCGAGGTAAGTGGATTGCCTGAGCCTGCGGGTTCGAGACCCGCCTGGGCAGCGAGACCTCATCTCTACAATAAATCAAAAAACTAGCCGGGCGTGGTAGCGCATGCCTGTAATTCCAGCTACTGGGAAGGCTGAGGCGGAAGGATCGCTGGAGCCCAGCAGGTCGAGGCTGCGGTGGCCGGGAGCAGCCACTGCACTCCAGTCTGGGCAACTCAAAAAAAAACAAAAAACAACAACAAAAAAAAAAAAATTAAACTTTTCAAGGCCAGGCATGGTGGCTCATGCCTATAATTCCAGCACTTTGGGAGGCAGAGGCGAGAGGACTGCCTGAGCCCAGGAGTTCAAGACCAGCCTGGGCAACTTGGCGAGACCTCCTCTCTACAATAAATTTTTAAAAATTAGCCAGGTGTGGTGGTATGCACCTCTAGTTTCAGCAACTTGGAAGGTTGAGGCAGAAAGATCACCTGAACACAGCAAGTTGAGACTGTGGTAGTTGTGGTCATGCCACTTCACTCCAGCCTGGGTGACAGAGTGAGACTCGGACTCAAAAATAATAATAATTCTACCAGTCCTTCCCCCAGATGAACTTACAGCCATTTACTCAAGTGACTGTAACCTAGGGGACAGGGAATATCCAGACATTTTGAAGACTACTGGACACTGAAATGACATTGATATTCAGAGACCTGAAATGTCATCATGGACCCCGTGAGAGCCATGTGATATGCGTCAGGTAAAAATGGAGTCCTGGCTGAAGTCCAGCTTAGAGTGGGTTAGTCCACAGGTCCATGGCCCCACCTGGTGGTCACTGCTCCAGTTCCTGCACGTGTAACTGGGATTGACATAGATGGAGAAGCCCTTACATGGAGTCCTAGTTTATGGTATAAGAGCTGCCATGGTAGGTAAGGTCAAATGGAAGCCTCTGAAATCGTGCCCCCCTCCCTCTCACCTGGCCAAGATGGTAAATAAAAAACATATCTCGTTTTGGAGGGAAGCTAGACATCAGTGCCACCCTTAAGGATCTTGAGGCTGCAAGGATAGTGGTCTCTGTTATACCTCCGTTGAATTCAACAGTCTGGACACTGCAGAAAACACACGGATCTCAGAGAATGCCCAGGTACCATCACCTGCTCAACTCAAGCCCTGATTGCAGCTAGATGTGGTCTCGTTGCTGGAACACATAACTATGGCTTCAAGTACATGACATGTGGCCACTGAGCTGGCAAATGCATTCTTCCTTTTCCCAATCAGGAAAGAGGATCAGAAACAGAATTCACATGGACTGGACAACAATATGTTAACGCTCCCAATCTACGTCATGTTATATATTCAGAAAAGCTCTAGACCATCTGGGCTTCCCACGGAACGCCACAATGATCCATGCATCAATGACATTAGCTAATTTGGGAGAATGAGCAAGAGGTGGCTCGCACCTGGAAGCCTTGGTAAAACACATGCACTCTAGAAAGTGGGACATAAACTCTCTGAACATTCCAGAACCTGCTCCTTCCGTAAAGCTTTTGGGGACCCAATAGTTGAGGTACGCTATGACATCTCCTCTAAAAGAAAAGACAAAACACCGCATCCCGCATCTACAAAGAAGGATACATGATGCCGGCAGGACTTGGGGAAGGGATGATGAGCCCAATCAGCAAAAGAAGATAGAACTGCTATCATACAACAGGGCAGAAATACGTGTGGCACACAGGTGATCCGCGTGGGCGCCTCTTGGCACTCTTCATGCCCAACTGGTGACATGAATGGCAAGCACAGCCCAGCTGGTGAAGGGTGAGGTTATCAGAGACTCAGACCCCCTCAAGAATAAGGGTTGTGTTACCCCCCAGGCGAGCCTTCGAGACCAGCAGAGATGATAGCGGTGTCATCTCCTGTCGAGAGGGAGAGTGGAATTTAGAATAGATTAGGGGGTGTCTGCAAAGGGAAGTGGAGATGAAGCAGATTGAGCAGGAAGACCCTCGGCTGACATGCAGGTAAAATCTTGGCAACCCTCAGGGAACTTGAGAGCCAAAGTGACTCATTGAGCAGAAGCGTCCAAGCCCTAGTGACCCTCCACTCTGCTCAGCCACTGGGGGCTGGCTGCAAAGAGTGAGTGCGCTTCGGCTGGAAAACAGACATGTCCTCGAGCTGCTGGAGGCTGACAGCCAACCGTCCTTGCTGCTGAAGAGCACGTTGTCTTGAAGACAGATCCGAGCGGGGCATCGCCATGGCTACCACGGTCTCCCCTTCATGTCGTGTGGAACTGCTCTTCCACACACACTGAGGGCCAGCTCTTCTGGGGTTCCAGCGGGCTCTTTTTCGAAGGGACTCGGGAAAGGGAGGTCAGAGAAATATCCACAGGCTGTTGCAGTCGTTGGTCCTGGGGCTGCAACTGGTAACTTATCATCTTCTTCCTCCCTTATTCATTTTTCTTTTTTGAGTTGGTGTCTTACTCTGTCGCCCAGGCTGGAGTACAGTGGCACGATCACAGCTTCTGCAGCATCGACCTCCCGGTCTCAGGTGCATTCTTCTGCCTCAGCATTCCGAGCAGCTGGGACTACAGGCACACGCCACCACGCCCGGCTAATTTTTTTATTTTCTGTAGAGATGAGGTCTTACTGTGTTACCTAGGCTGGTCTTGAATGCCTGGGCTCAAGTGATCCTCCCGCCTCAGCCTCCCAAAGTGCTGAGATTATAGATGTGAGCCACTGTGCCCAGCCACATACTTAATTTTGATCTTCATAATTAACCCCGTAAAGAAAATAGGACAGGGATGACCCTCAAATGAAGAATTTAGAGAAACTAGAGCCAAGAGAAGTAACCAAGCTAGAAAGTACCAACATCTAAATCTAAAAGCAGGTTTTGGGAGATGCAATGACATCATCTGACACCAACTACCCGAAGTTAGGCCAAACTTCACAGGGTCAGGGACCAGTCCTCCACAAGGCTGGCTGCACCTCAGACACCAGTTTGATAATTTGCTAGAATGAGGCACAGAACTGAAGAAATCACCATACTTATAATTAAAGTTATATTATCGCAAAGGGGTACGAATCCAAACAGCTGAGAGACAGAGTAGAGTTCCTCCCAGCTCTGAGGCACCGTTACCTCCTCCCAGCTCTGAGGTGTGACAGTGCTCACGAGTATCCTTAACCAGGAAAGCTCACTCAAGTCTTTGGCGTCCAGGGTCTTTACTGGAGCTTGATCACAGACTGCCTGATGACTGACCTTTCGTCTCCAGTTCCTCTGGAGGTTGGAACTGAAATGGCGTCTTCCAAAGCCCCCATTATAACTCACATCGTTGGGCCATCTGGTGACCAAACTCCCCAAGCAGACAAAGACACTCATATCAGACAGGACCTTCTAGGGACCTGGAGATGATCTCCCAGTGGCTGAGGGCCAAGGCCAGACCTCTCTTTGGGTAAAATTAATTCTTCTCGACACAGGGGATTTTTACTCCTTTTATTTTATTTTATTTTTGAGTTGGAGTCTCACTCTGTCGCCCAGACTGGAGTGTAGTGAGCGCTCCCGGCCACCGCAGCCTCGACCTGCTGGGCTCTGGCGATCCTTCCGCCTCAGCCTTCCAAGTAGCCAGACGTACAGGCGCACGCTACCACGCCTGGCTAATTTTTTATTTATTGTAGAGATGAGGTCTCACCAAGTTGCCCGGGCAGGTCTCGAACCTGTGGGCTCAGGCAATCCACTCACCTCGGCCTCCCAAAGCGCTGGGATCACAGGCTGAGCCACCGAGCCCGGCCACTCCTTTTATTTTTTATAAAAATCCAGAGTCAAGTAGTCTAAACACACTGTTCTGTTGAATCTTTGACCTCTGTCTTTAACCTTTTCCCTCTCTTTTTAAGTTTGCTTTGGGTCACATGTGGCTCTGGAGAACTGAGATGAGTATCTACTCAAGCAACAGTCATGACCCGAGAAGAGCAAGAGGACGGAAGCCAGCAAAGTCTTTATCACCAAGCAAGAAATACGCTGTTTACAAAGGAAATTATTACAAATTCCCTTTGTTTTACATAATGTTGAAATAAGATCTCATAAATGTATCTGTTAGTAAGGAAAAGACCAAAACAATGCTCGGCAGTGACATCAAAGTCACATAATACTATAATCTGCTTGACATTCCCTGATAATATACGACAACACTGCAGCCTGTAATTTCCTACAGATTAACATGCCAAGAAAATGCCAGTTACTTACTGAAATGTAAGATTCGGATGGTTTTCACTGGTGTGTGGAGGGAGGTTGCATACATGGGTTTCTCCCAGGTTTAGCAAAAGTCAGTTGTGGCAAAATTTTTGGAGTAAAAGGTGTCATCATGCTATCATCAAAAACATGTATTAAGTCTCCAAATTGCAAAGTATGTTTTGTCTTTGTAACTATTTGTTTATTTACTTTATTTATTTATTTATTTTTGAGTTGAAGTCTCACTCTGTCACCCAGACTGGAGTGCAGTGGCTGCTACCGGTCACTGCAGCCTCGACCAGCTGGGCTCCGGCTATCCTTCCGCCTCAGCCTTCCAAGTAGCTGGAACTACAGGCACGCGCTACCATGTCCAGCTAATTTTTGATTTATTGTAGAGATGAGGACTCGCCAAGTTGCCCAGGCGGGTCTCGAACCCGCGGGCTCAGGCAATCCACTCACCTCAGCCTCCCAAAGTGCTGAGATTACAGGCTGAGCCACAGAGCCCGGCTGCTTTTTTAGTTTTTGAGTCAGAGTCTCACTCTGTTGCCCAGGCTGGAGTGAAGTGGCATAATCATGGCCACTGCAGCCTCAACCTGCTGGGCTCAGGTGATCCTTCCACCTCAGCCTTCCAAGTAGCTGGAACCACCTGCAATGCCACCACGCCTGGCTAATCTTTTGGTTTTTATTGTAGAGACGAGCTCTTGCCAAGTTGCCCAGGCTGGTTTTGAACCCCCAGACTCAGGCAATCCTCTTGTCTCCGCCTCCCAAAGCACTGGGATTCCAGCAAGCCACTGTGCCCAGCCTGTTTACCTTTTCCCCAACCAAATGGTAAGTAGTGTAGACAGGCGCTCAATAAATGGCTTTAAATGAATGTCTACAGGAGACTAACTAATTTAAATTTTTAAAAAATAGTTATACAATAGAAGCACAATAGAAGCCTAATAAAAGTATAATAGCAGAATGAAAATGTAAAAAAGGTATTGAAGTTGCTGCCTGGAAGGCCAGGTTTCTGCTCCAACTCTGCTTCCTGCTGGCTTGTAGACACTGGGTATGTCTCAATTTCTAAATCTGCTTCCTCATCTGAAAAATAGAATAACTCATACTTGCTCTACTTATCCCATGAGGTTAATGTAAGAATCAAATGAGTCCATGGATTTTAAGGTGTTTTGCAAACTTTGAAATTTGCTAATGTCATTAATTCAATAAAATATTAATTTAGAAGTCCCAGACAAATGTGACTGGAGAAACAGACTCAAGAATTCCACTCTTAGGTAGACAGACCAGGAAGCTGTCTCTCACCTCATCAGTCTTGAAGTAGCCTAGAAGCGACCTATTCCTGGCCTCTGCTATTTATTATTCACATGTCTTCTCTGAACCTCAGTTTCTTCTCTCTGAGCCTCAGTTATATCATCTGTTACATGGGAATTCAACATGCCAGAAAGTTTGCTGGGGGGTTCAAATTAGATGATTGTTGCTGGGCGCGGTGGCTCAAGCCTGTAATCCCAGCACTGTGGGAGGTGGAGACAAGAGAACTGCCTGAGCCCAGGGGTCCGGGACCAGCCTGGGTAACTTGGCAAGACCTCTACAATAAATCAAAAAATTAGCTGGCCGTGGTAGCACACACCTGTAAATGGTGCTACTTGGAAGGCTGAGGTGGAAGGATCGCCTGAGCCCAAGAGATCAAGGCTGCGGTGGTCATGATCGTGTCACTGCACTCCAGCCTGGTCACCAAGTGAGATTCCTATTCAAAACAAAAAATATAGAGAGAGATGATTGTTGCTAAGGTCTCTTTGTCAGCCATTAAGTGCTCTACAAAAGTAAAGAAATCTCGTAAGAATTCTCTAAGGGTGATGAACTTTCAGATAAGTTTTTTTCCCCAATACCTCCATGTTTCATCTATAGATATATTCATAGTTTCAATAAAGCACAAGGGCTGAGAGCAGGGGAGACTGACATTGGCCGTCACATCCCAGGAAAGAAAAGAACAGGCTCACATCTACCATCTTGGGTTGGATTACACATGGCCTCGCAAACTCCAGTATGGCCAGGCCTTGGGAAAAAAGGGAAACGACACATAGGCTATTTCGCAAGCTCAATCCATCTTCCTTACACCATGCCAATGGGAATGATTATGCCCATTTTACTGATGGGACAACAGAAGCTTAGACATGTTGAAACTTATCCAAGATTATGCAGCTGGTTAATGGCTGCATCTGAAACTAATTCTCCCAACATCAGCGGAAGAGGATACAGTGTGCTCAGACAAAAAGGAGGAACTGACGGGAGACTTCCTACCCAAGCCAGCAAACCTTTTCTGTCTTTCACAAATACTTCATGTGTCTTGCGATAGCTAGGGGGCCCAGAGAAACAACTATAACATGCCAGTTAGGATGCAATAAGGTAACAGCCGTGGATGGGCAAACAGGTGTTTCTACTGGAGGGGAGTATGGTCAATGCTCCCACTGTGGCAGCCTGCACCCCTGAAAGAGCTTTAATTGATCAAGAAGTGGCTCTGACTGGCTTCAATCCTTTCCGTTTGAAACGCCCAGTTCTGGGCCAGGCGCGGTGGCTCAAGCCACCTGTAATCCCAGCACTTTGGGAGGCCGAGGTGAGAGGATTGCCTGAGTCCAGGAGTTCGAGACTAGCCTGGGCAATTTAACAAGACCTCATCTCCACAATAAATCAAGAAATCAGCCAGGCGTGGTGGCGTGCACCTGTAGTTCCAGCTACTTGGAAGGTTGAGGAAGAAGGATTGCCTGAGCCCAGGAGGTCGAGGCTGCAGTGACCAGGAGCATGCACTGCACTACATACAGCCTGGGTGACAGAGTGAGACTCCGACTCAAAAAAAAAAAAGAAAAAGAAATGCCCAGTTCTGAAGTCACATCCCAATTCTGTACATAGGCTCAAAAGTCTGCATCAACACCATGACTCTCCCACCTTCACCCTCATAAATATGTTCCTCCCATGACTTAAGAAGTCACAAGTAGTTCCGTAGACACAAAAACGCTAGTGGTTCCTGTGTATGTATAAATCTTTTTTCACCACCTAGAATTCTTCCTTCATTAATTTGTGTCTCTTCCCTTATTTAAAATCTAATTCCAAAAAAAATCAAATTCAAATATCAAAGATTAAAGACAACTTTCAAGTCCATCAGTTTGGAGACAAATTTAAATAAATTATGAGAGCACGTTCCCACTATTAAGCAGTCACTAAAAAGAACAAAGTAGACTGAATGTGTAGTGGCTCACACCTGTAATCCCAGCACTTTTGGGAAGCTGAGGCAGGAAGATGGCTTAAGTTTGAGACCAGCCTGGGCAACATAATGAGATCTCGTCTCTAAATTTTTAAACTACAACAAAAAGAATACAGTAGATGTAGCCAGACTGCCATAATATAGTATTAAGTGAATCAGTAAAGGGAAGATCGGTATGTAACATATGTTCCAATTTTTATAAAAGAGAAATATTAAATGTAAGCTTATAATGGCACCAAAAACTTTCTAGACCACACAAGAACAACTAAGTGGCTGACTCTGGTTAAGGAGACATACTTTTCATTATCCACCTTTTAGATCTGTTTGGATTTTACCATGGCATGTATTGCTATTTCAACTTAAAAATTAGGCCAGGCACAGTGGCTCACACCTGTAATCCCAGCACTTTGGGAGGCCGAGGCGAGAGGATTGCCTGAGCCCAGGGTTTTGAGACCAGCCTGGGTAATTTGGTGAGACCTCATCTCTGCAATTAATTTAAAAATTAGCCGGCTATAGTGGTGCATATCTGTGGTTCCAGCTACTTGGAAGGCTGAGGAGGAAGAATCATCTGAGTCCAGCAGGAGGAGGCTGCGGTGGCCGTGAGTGTGCCACTACACTCCAGCCTGGGTGAGAGTGAGACTCCTACTCAAAAAAAAAAAAAAATGCCGGGCGCGGCAGCTCAAGCCTGCAATCCCAGCACTTTGGGAGGCCGAGATAACAAGATTGCCTGAGCCCAGGGGTTCGAGAACAACCTGGGAAACTTGGTGAGACCTCATCTCTACAATAAAAAATTAAAATATTAGCCAGGCATGGTAGCGTGCACCATTAGTTCCAGCTACTTGGAAGGCTGAGGTGGAAGGATCCCAGAACTCAGCAGGTCGACGGTGGGGTGGCTGTGAGTGTGCCACTGCACTCCAGCCTGGACGACCGAGTGAGACTCCAACTCAATAAAATAAAATAAAACAAAATAAAATAGAACCAAAACTTAACACTAGTTAAAAGTCTTTTTCCCTCAAAAGCTTTGTCCATCCTCTTCCTAAATATCTCCCAAATCTGATTACCTCCCTTCCTCCCACTGCCTCTGTTCTGGCCTAACTAGGAGTGGACTATGCTTTGACCCTGAATAGCAAAATCTAGAGGGGGCAGATTCTATTTTCTTTTGGGGGGGAGGGTGAGAGGTCTCATGCTGTTGCCCAGACTGGTATGCAGTGGCACAATCATGGCTCACCACAGCTTTGAACCTACTGGGCTCAAGTGATCCTCCCACCTCAGCCTCCCAAGTAGCTAGGACTACAGGTGCACACCACCACACCCAGCTAATTTTTTGTTAGAGACCAGGTCCCGCTTTGTTGCCCTGTTGCCCAGACTGGTCTCAAACTCCTGGACTCAAGCAATCCTCCTGCCTCGGCCTCCCAAAGTGCTGGGATTATAGACGTGAGCCACTGCACAAAGCTTTTTTTTTTTTTTTAGCATAATTATTTTAAATAAGAGCACCTGGTTTTCCTATTTAGTTAAATTGAAAACTATCAAAAGTCACATTACCAGTCACACCCATTTGCAAGCTATATCTTGAATTACAGAGTCATTTGAAGGTCAATTTCGAGTTTGTTGTCTCGAGCGCCAAAATTGCCCTCCATGGCTTTGCCCCTGCAGGTTCGGGTCACCAGCCCTTCTCTCTTCAACTGCAACAGTCCTCCTAATCTCACAGGTTCTGCTGGCTCTCGTCCCCATTTCTGTATATTTCCTTCCTCATCTTTTGATTTGTTTCAAAAACTTGTGATCAAGGCATAAACCTGTTTACTTTGGTTTTTTTCCTCTGATAATTTATGTCATAAGCATTTGTTTGAACGTGTTCATAAATACCATTTCAAATGCCCCCGTGTCAATAGTGTGGTGTCTCGGAACTTGTTCAACTCACCTCCATGTGTAGACAGTTATTTCATGTTCCCATTTTTGATGCTACAATGACCTCTCTGTGCACAAACTTTTTCAAACTTGGAATTTTCTTCCTTAGATATGATTCCTGGAAGTGAAGTTGCCCAGCAGACGACTGTCGCCATTTTTAAGGTTCTGGATATGTTTTGACAAATTGCGAAGGATTACCCCATCTGCATTCATGCCACCGTGTGTGACAGAACCCATGTCCTAGCTGTCACGGGCACGGATGAAGACTCATTTGCTTTCTGCTTGCTAAATTGGGAGACAGACGTTGTTATTTTATTGTTTTATTATCAGTTCTCTGGTGGTTATTGAGTGTGCACATCTCTCCATATTTATGGTCATTTTCTATTTATTTATTTTTATTGTTATTGTTGTGTACTATGTCTTTTTCTCAAGTTTTTCCTACCAGTTCATTTGAGGCATCCACAATTCTAAATCTGTTATTCATCTTCCCCATTGCCCTTGAGTTAAAGCCCATCTTCTTTGACACAGGCCCCCTGTGATCTGGAGTGGCTTCTTTCCTAAGCCTCGTCCTCCCTCTCCGTTCCCCTTATGGATGCCTCAGAGCCCACCCCCTCCAACCCCTCAACCCCTGATCTAAACTCCAGCCATACTGCATATTCCTGAACTTTCATTCCCTGACCCATCATTGCTCCCCTCTGGTCCCTAACACTCATGCCTGCTGTTTGCTCCTTGGGGACTCCCCCACCCCCATCTTAACTGCAGAGCAGTGACCAAAATATATGCCCTGGGGGCCGAGAAGACTGAGAGGCATCTGCCACAGGCTTACCTCTGGTGCAAACTCCTAGTGGAACAAGTATCCTTTCCATGAAAAGTAGTAAATCTCTTCTTTCAGGGCAGCCGCTTAAGATTTTTGCTTTCGCAATCCTCTAGACAAGAAAAGGAAACAACATAACATAGAGATGCGAATAGATAAAAACATTAAGGCCAAAACCCAACTCTTCCAGCTGCCATGCAGAAGTTACAAGAGGGGACTTGCAGCCAGATGCGGTGACTCACCACGATAAACCCAGCACTCCTGGGCTCAGTCTAGATCGTCTTGCATTCTTTACATCAAGACCTTCACCAAGTCCCCTCCTGTCATAGAGTCAAGGTTCTAGTAATCTACACTCATTCTCAAATCTGCAATGGCCTTTCCAAGACTTCTCAGAAATCTATGAATCACCTGGACTTCACTATCTCGCCTACCCTGGACACCTCTACTCCCACCAGGCTTTTGCTTTGATGGGAAAAGAGTAGTTTTCAGCATAAAAAGTCCCTCTCCCTACCGGTCTGCAGGATGCTCGGCAGCGGACTTTCCTGGACACATGTGCTCCAGTGGAGGGCATTTTTTTTTTTTTGAGTTGGAGTTTCACTCCTTCGCCCAGGCGGGAGTGCCGTGGCACACTCACGGTCACCCCAGCGTCAACCTGCTGGGCTCTGGCGATCCTTCCACTTCAGCCTTCCGAGTAGCCGGAACAACAGACCCGCTACCATGCCCAGCTAATTTTTTATTTATTGTAGAGACGAGGTCTCGCCAAGTTTCCAGGGCTGGTCTCGAACCCGCGGGCTCAGACAATCCACTCGCCTGGGCTTCCCAAAGTGTTGGGATTACAGACTGAGCCATGGAACCCAGGTGGAGGGCGTATTTAGAGGCATCATACTGGGACTGGAGAAAGTCATTTCTTCTGGTACAACCCCAGACAACACAGAACGGAGAGCAGATTTTCTGGTTCTTTTGTAATGTCCATACCATTCGCATTCTTCAAAATCTGTCACACTTTCAGATAACTCCAGTTAACAATGAACTTGCCCCATATGCAATGGCAATTGATTATTCAATTTAGCACTGAATTATACATTGTCTTGAATTGTTCTCTAACAACTACAAGGCACTTTCAACCATAATTGAATGGAAAAGAAACCAACTGGCAATAGAAAGATTTGTCTTCTTGTCAAGAGTCTGCCACTAACTGTGTAACCTTGACCAAGCCACCTTTCCGGGCCTCGGTTCTCCCTGCAGAAAAAGGGAAGGGTTGCTGATCTCTGAGGATCTTTCACAGTCTATGTGTCTATGACTCTAAACTCTTCAAAGGGCTTGAACACAGGCCACATCCCTTCTTGAGACTAGACACATAATAGGAGCTCTATTAATACTTGAATGAAAACCATTGATGAAGGGGTTGCCTGGCCCCTGGCCTTTCTACACCAAACCAACATGCCACGGATGATTGTATCTTTCTGGGAAAGACTCCCAGTGTCTACGGGGGTGGGGCTACAGTTCCACTCCTACAACTCTATCTTGTCTTAGCACCAACTTAAATCTCTCCAGATGAGTCTTCAGGAAAACTATGATGCTGCCAACAATGATTTAAATTGTCAGCTTCAAATTTGCCTGACTTCTCCTCCTACCCCGGGGCTCCTTTATTTTTTACAGCCACACTTAGATTTTAGTTCAGAGAACAAACACATGAGTGCTGAACCACTGCTCTGTGAGGGAAACTGCCTCAGCCCTACCACCCGGGTCCCCAGTGTCCCTACTAAGTAGCCCAGTGACCAGGGGAATCATTGACCAGCATCCAAGGGCAAACCATAAACAGAAACAAACAAAAGCAAATACCTTTCCAGGAATTTCACTTGGAAATCCAAGTGTCAAGGCAAAAAAGAAAAGAAAAAACCAACAAGAACAACAACAACAAAACCCCGAATTTTCTAAGCTTGGGGACTGTTGTGGTTTCTGAAGCCTCTGCATACCAGACAATGTGGTACAAGGGCCTCCCGGCTGTGGTGTCAATGAAGCCTTTCAGGCCCTCCACACTACCTCGCTTGTTCCCCTAAAGTAGCGCTTTCTGGAAGCTATACTCTCAGCTGGCGGGAACAGTGAACCCTGGGCCATTTGTCTATCAACTTCTTTAAAAAGAAAAGCCTCCAGTCCAGCTGTCTTGTTTTGCATTTTCTATTCTGTGCTCCAGCACACGTCATGACAAACAGAGGAGGAAAGGGGCTCTTTTAAGACTGTGAAGAAAGAAGAAATTTAAAAGCGACCAGAAGCCTCTGCTTTCGGCTAATAAAGGAAAGTTTGCAACCCATAGAAACCAGCACTAATTAAAAAAAAAAAAAAAATGAGGCCTGAGCACTGGGAATCAACAATGAGGTGCTCTTCGGGGTTTGGAATACCAAAAATATTTAAAATACAAAGTAAACGTGCATGGCCCATCCATTCTTTCCAAATCAAAAGCATAGCTTTCCCAAATTTAAACATAAAAATCTCTCTCACATGTGAACATTTAGAAAAATCTCTTCACATCCAATCAGCTCTACTGGCACTACTGTAGAAAAGTCATTGGTGCAGATAATCCAAAGTAGTAAATATTTCCAGAAGCATTTTTTTTCAAAGAGCATTTTGTACTGCACTTTGACATACACTATGTAGATTTTTACAAAAAATTGATCTTTGTAATTTGATTTTTTTGTAAGCAGTTGCTTGGTATAAGTCAACTATACCACTTAAGCACGCACCCTCAGGAAGCAAAGGAAAGCAGCCCAAAAGCGTGTCTAAAAAGAACTGAAACTAAATGTTTTCCACAAATAACATAACCAAAAAATCCTACAAGTCGAAAATCGGCGTTTACAGGAATATTATCTTAAGAGAATTATCAGTAATGTTCGTTTTTAAGAACAAACAGTTACAAGTGTACCTGCATAATGGACATTTGTATACCTAATCCTGAATTTTACCCCATATCTTTAAAATAAAAATAAATCAAGAAAAATAAAAATAAACTCACAGTTAATGTTCTGACAGATCAGGAACTCAAATGAACTGATAGGAAAAATAAGAAAAAGACAAAGTACACAACAATAACAATATAAATAAATAAATTAAAAATGACCATAAATATGGAGAAATGTGCACACTCAATAATCGCCAGAGAACTGATAATAAAACAATAATATAGCAATGTCTGCCTCTCAACTTAGCAAGCAAAAAGCAAATGAGTCTTCATCAGTGCCCGTGACAGCTAGGACATGGGTTCTGTCACACACTGCGGCATGAATGCAGATGGGGGCAATCCTTCGGGTAAGCAATTTGTCAAAACATATCCAGAGCCTTAAAAATGGCGATAGTCATCTGCTGGGCAGCTTCACTTCCAGGAATCATACCCAAGGAAGAAAATTCTAGTTTGAAAAAGTTTGCGTTCAGAGAGGTCATTGTAGCATCAAAAATGGGAACGTGAAATAATTGTCTAAACATGGAGGTGAGTTGAACAAGTTACGAGACACCACACTATTGACATGGGGGTATTTGAAACGGTATTTATGAACACATCCAGACAAATGCTCATGATATATAAATTATCAGAGGAAAAAAAACAAAGTAAACAACTATATTCCCTGATCACAAGTTTTTGAAAACAAATCAAAAGACGAGGAAGGAAATATACAGAAACAGTTGTCATTAGGATTATAGATTAATTTTTTTCAAAGGGTTCTTTTCATAAAGGAAAAAATAGGTTGAACTTCAATTTAAAACCCATTGCTTTTTTTAACGTGCAAATAATGCCAGTTTGACTAATAGGATTAATATGAAGTTGTTCTTGAAAGAGCTGGATGTCTCATTTTAACTCAAGATCCACAATGGTCTCTCTTCCTTTTTGGCATTTCTGGAACCATGAATTTAGCACTTTGAGAGTTTGGCCCTTTAGGACAATAGTTTAAAGATACACTAAGTCTCTATAAATATCACTTTCCCACTAGATTTCAAGCTTATTGATAATCAATATCATACAGTTTTTTTGGTGACGAACCTCGAAACCCACACGCTCCACCCTTCTGCACATAACCAGAACTTCTTGATGACTGCTTTTTTTTTTTTTCTTCCCTAGGTGGTAAAGAGCTTGTAAACTGGATAGTATGGCTAGCAAAATAATCCAATATAATCAACACCAGGACCTTTGTTGCTCTGGGGTGTGACAAGGGTATGTTGCATGTAGTTACTTCCTTCATATTAGGCAGGGAAGATGCCTGATAAATAAAGCAGTAAATGACTGAGTGAACATCAATTCAAAATATAAATAAATAATTTATTGGCCACTAAAACCGATTCACCTGAGACCTACTTAGCAGCTCTAGGGACTTCAAGTCACCTGATGTTTCTAAGATCCTGTCTTGGTCTCAGTCTATTACTCAGAGTTTTAGGAACTCTCATTTGCCAACAACTATATTACCACCACTTCCACCACCCCCAAAATCCTGAGATATTTATCTATCCCTGTGAACCATCCAACTAATTGCCTAATTTTGGTCAAACTACATGCATTCAAGGTTTAGAGTCTCTCTTCTGTAATTTAGAACTACACTGTTCAGTTCTAGCCACATGGGGCTATGAAACACTCAGAAGTTCCTCCTGCAAATTCAAGGGTGCTGTATGTATAAAATACATATTGCATTTAAAAGAAAATATGAGAAATTTTAAAAACCTTAATTTTTACATTGGTGACATGTTAAAGTAATATTATTTTTACATAAAGTATTGGATTGAGTAAAATATATTAAAATTAAGTTCATCTGTTTATTTTTATTTTTTTAAATGCAACTATTAGAAAATTTTAAATTGCAAAAACGATTCCTTTTATATTTCTGTTGCAAAATTTGACTTAGAGTATTGAACTAGAGGACTTCTAGGTTTAGACAGTAAAATTCTCGCAAACTCTTTGGGTCCAAGTCTCTGCTCCACAACTGACTAGCTTAGGGACATTAGGCAAGTCACTTACACTCTCTGTGTTCAGTTTCCTCATGGTAAACATGGAGATAATAATAATAGTACCTACCACATAGGGTTGTTATATGGATTAAATGAGCCTACACATGTAACTCAGAATAGTGTCTAGCACTTACTAAATGTTAGTTATTTTCACTATCATTATTATTCACCAGAGAGCGCAAAGTCACAGACTATGTATTTACTGTGTAAAATACCTGAATGAAAGCAGAAAATGTCTAGCATAATTCCAAATATGATATTGCTTAGTATTAAGGGATGTATTGATAATATCCCAGGTCAGGCATGGTGGCTCACGCCTGTCATCCCAACACTTTGAGAGAACGAGGAGGGAAGATTAGTTGAGCCCAGGAGTTCAAGACCAGCATGGGAAACATAGCAAGATCTCGTCTCCATAAAAAAATTATAAAAATTAGCCAACTGCGGTGGTGTGTGCCTGTACTCCCAGCTACTTGGGACACTGAGGCATAACGATCACCTGAGCCCAAAAGTTCAAGGCTGTGGTAAACTGTGATTATGCCACTGCCCTCCAGACTGGGTGACAGAGTGAGAGCCCGACTCAATAAACAAATAGATAAATAAATAAATATCCCAGTACTTCAGTGATTTCCAAGCTTTTGGGTGGATGGCATTCTTCATATTCATTCATTCAACTAATAAATATTCCTTGAGCATCTACTATGTGCTAGGCATTTTCGCAAGTATTAAAAAAGCAGATCAAAATTTCTGTCTTCATGGAATCTACAGTCTAGTAGAGGGCAGAAAAGTCAGTGACCAATAAAGTGAGTCTGAACTACCTGGGTTCTTCAGATGACTTATTCTTAGAAATGTAAAAGAGATCTTCAAAGTAAGTTCAAAAGTGACAGCAGCCCATTATTTTCCTAGGCTTTCCCACACTCCCAGCATCCTCTCCAAAGAAAGAACAAACTTAACCTTACCCCTTCAACAACCAGGACCCACCGGGGCAAGGAGAGAGACGCTATATCAAGGACGTAGTTAAAGTTCATTACTTAAGTCAACTGAAAGCATAAGGTTCAAAGAGTTCTTTTTATATTTGTTTAAAAGTTTAGAACATATACAGTCTGATGCAACAAATTATAATGTTTTGCTTTTTTTTTTTTTTTTAGTCAGAATCTTACTCTGTTGCCCAGGCTGGAGTGCAGTGGCATGCCCATGGCCACCACAACCTCCACCTGCTGGGCTCAGGCGATCTTTCTGCCTCAGCCTTCCAAGTAATTGAAACCACAGGCACACACCACCACACCGGCTAATTTTTTAATTTACCGTAGAGATGAGGTCTCACCAAGTTACCCAGGCTGGTCTTGAACCCCTGGGCTCAAGCGATCCTCTTGCCTCTGCCTCCCAAAGTACTGGGATTACAAACATAAGCCACCGCACCTGACAGGTTTGGCATTTTTTAAAAACCTAAATCTAATTGATAAGATAGCAGAAAATGAATATGTGGCACACAGCAATTGCGTTCTGTGTACACACTAGAGCAGGAATCGGTGAGCTTTTTCTATAAAGGGTCAGATGGTAAATAGCTTAGGTTTACCACTCATAGGCCTGAATACAGCCTTAGATAATATATGAATGCATGAGCGTGGCTGTTCCAATATGATTTCATGTATAGATACTGGAAATTCGAATTTACATGTAATTTTCAAGCACCACAAAATATTCTTCTTCTTCTTCTTCTTCTTCTTCTTCTTTTTTTTTTGAGTTGGAGTCTCACTCCGTCGCCCAGTGGAGTGCAGTGGCATACTCACGGCCACCCCAGCATCAACCTGCTGGGCTCTGGCAATCCTTCCACCTCAGTCTTCCAAGTAGCCGGAACTACAGGTGCGTGCTACCACGCCCAGCTAATTTTTGATTTATTGTAGAGACGAGGTCTTACCAAGTTGCCCGGGCGGGTCTCAAATCCACGGGGTTAAAGCAATCCACTCGCCTCGGCCTCCCAAAGTGCGGGGATTACAGGCTTGAGCCACTGTGCCCAGCCTGTTTTATTTTTTTAAATTGGAGAACACATAATCATACTGCGTTCTTACTGCATGGTTAGCAAATGTAAATAGCTACAAGCCACACACTAGTTAGTACTGATCTGTTTCAATGAGCTGAGTCAGACTGCCTAGACTTATGGACTCGATGTGTCGCTGGTGTGTTCCAAGCTCCCTTGTTGCAGACACATCTTCCACAGCATTACAACAATTCACATGCCGTAAGAATAGTGACTTTTCATCATCCGCCTCGACAGAGCAAATAGAAGTGTAAATGGCAATGACGTTAGTGTTTCTGGGTGTGAAAACCCAGCCTGACTTTTTTCCTTTCTCCAGCAAAAGCTCACAAGACATCGTTAAACAAAGAAGAAAAAAAATGCTTGCTCGGCTCAGACTGACTTCGGAAGCAGTAGTTGTTTTTTTTTTAAGTCGGGGGTCTCGCTATGCTGCCCAGGCTGATCTTAAACTCCTGACTCAAGCAGGAGCCTCCCAAGTAGCAGGGACAACAGGCACGTGTCACTGTACCTGGCAAAACTTTTGATTTAGAATTATTTAAATAGTTATTTAAGGGTCTCCTGCAGTCACTTATGTTTCAGTTACCTAAATCATGAATACTTCTCTTCCCTTCAGAGACCCCCAAATGAACATCAGTTGCAACGATTTAGCAGGCACTGCCCTCTAGTGCTTACACTTTTATAATAAAAATTTTAAACACTGCCTTTTTATATGACATCAAAGCATGGAAAGTCTGTCAAAAGTTAAAAAGCATCTATTAACCCAAGATGTTTCAACTTTACACTCTTGACATTCTAACCTGGACCATTCTCTGCTACAGGGGCTGTCTTGTGTATTGCTGGGTGTTTTGCAGCATGGTTGACATCTACCCACTGGTTGCAATGGCACACACACACACACACACACACACACACACACACACACACACACACACCCGTACACCCCAGTTGTGACAGCCAAAAATATCTCCCGACATTGCTAAATGTCCCCCAGGAGCAAAATCATCCCTGACTGAAAACAGCTATATTAGCCTAACAATTGTCCAAAACATTCATGTTATACCTGAAAATTGTAAGGTGAAAAGTTTTCTTTGGTCTAATTCCTTTGGGTGAGAAAAAGGAGAACTAGCGTGGTATAGTGTGGGCATCATGTCTCATGCCTGTAATCCCAGCACTTTGGGAGGCTGAGGTGGGAGGATCATTTGAGTCCAGGAGTTCAAGATCAGCCTGGGCAACATAGTGAAATGCCATCTCTTATTTAAAATTTTTAAAAGTAGCCAGGTGCAGTGGCTTATATCTGCCATCTCAGCACTTTGGGAGGCAGAGGCAAGAAGATTGCCTGAGTCCGTGGGTTCAAGACCAGTCTGGGCAACCCGGCAGGACCTCGTCTCTACAATAAATAAAAAAATTATCCGGGTGTGGTGGCACACACCTGTAGTGCCTGCTACTTGGAAGGCTGAGATGGAAGGATCGATTGAGTTCAGCAGATGGAGGCTACAGTGGCTGTGAGCGTGCCACTGCACACCAGCCTGGGCAACAGAGTGAGACCCCGACTAAAAGAAACAAGCAAAAAAAAAGAACTACATTTCTGTATGAAAAACAGAAAAAGAAGATTAAGATTTTTCAGCTCCACCACACTCCAAAATTCCTGGGCAATGGGACATTTGTTTTACACATTTATCTTTCTGTTTCAGCTTTACTTATCAGACATGTTCACTTCCTTTAAAAGTACTTAGAAAACAAAGCTTGCCCTTCTAGCTAAATGCAGGGAATGTGATAGGGACCAGGACGGAGGGAGGTCTGAGTACTCAAACAAGTTCTAGCAAAATGGAGAGGTTCAGCATAAATAATACAGGCAACCAAGAACCTGTATTGATTGTAAGCCTAATATGAAAATTTGCATAAAATATCAAAGGAAGTTTCAGATCTGGTTTTTAGAAAGGTATTTGAAGGGTTTATTTGGATCTGCTGTAAGTGAATTTTCCTCATGTAACCTATTATGCTTATAAATGCTGGTTCTATGAATTTTAAAACCCGCGTATTGGCTGGGTGCAGTGGCTCACACCTGTAATTCCAGCATTTTGGGAAGCCAAGGTAGGAAGATCGCTTGAGGCCAGGAGTTCCAGACCCCACCTGGGCAACATAACAAGACTCCACCTCCACAAAAATAAAAAAATTAGCCAGGCATGGTGGCACACACTTTTAGTCCCAGCTAGTCAAGAGGTTGAGGCAGGAGAATCACTTAACCCAGGAGGTCAAGGCTATGATGAGCCAATAACATGCCACTGCACCCCAACCTGGGCGACAGAGCGAGACTGCTTCAAAACAAAAAAGAAAAAAGTTTGTACTGTCACTGAGAATAATTTCCACCCCTCATTAAATTTCTCATGGACTTAATCGACTTTATTAAATAAGAGCTAAGAATCAATAAGCAATTTAACTCATGTACATAATTAAAATATATCACTTGGCCGGGCTCGGTGGCTCAGCCTGTAATCCTGCGCTTGGGGAGGCTGAGGTGAGTGGATTGCCTGAGCCCACGGGTTTGAGACCTGCCTGGGTAACTTGGCGAGACCTCATCTCTACAATAAATTTAAAAAATCAGCCGGGTGTGGTAGCGCGCGCCTGTAGTTCCAGCTCCTTGGAAGGCTGAGGCGGAAGGATCACCGGAGCCCAGCAGGTTGAGGCTGCGGTGGCCGGGAGCGGCCAATGCACTCAGTCTGGGTGACAGAGTGAGACTCCAACTCAATTTAAAAATATATATATATATATCACTCTATATTAACACATTCAGACATAATATTTTATTTATTATTTAGTGAAATGGAAAGTCTCATAGCTCCATGATCGCCAAGCTCTTCTTAGCAGAACCTTGACATGGAAATCCATTTTAGCTATAAGAGCAGTTTGTGATCACTCTGCGATCTCCCCCTCCCAATCTGTTGCTTTACTGACTGTGTTTATGTTGGTTTCATCCTATTCCCTCTAATTAAATGCAATTAGAACGTCTTCTAATCATATAATAAAGCAACACACAAGTAGTTTTGAACTTTATCTTGTAAAAGGCAACCAAATGATTTAGGATATATACTTAAAACTATAGCCAGGAGCAGTGGCACACTCCTATAATCCCAGCATTTAGGGAGGTGGAGGCGAGAGGATTGCCTGAGCCCTGGGGTTCAAGACCAGCCTGGGCAACTTGGCAAAACCTCATCTCTACAATAAATCAAAAAATTAGCCAGGCGTGGTGGTGCACACCTCTGGTTCCAGCTACTTTGAAGGCTGAGGCGGAAGGATATCTGAGCCCAACTGGTAGAGGCCACGGTGGCCGTGAGCGTGCCACTGCACTCCAGCCTGGGCAACACAGTGAGTCTCTAACTCAAAAAAAAAAATAAAACGATAACTTAGAAAAGTTGTACAACTTGAATAGAAGTAAAAAGCTAAAGTATAACACAAAATTTGGAAAGATATTACTCTGATAGGAGAGAGTAGGTAGAGGTATATATCATTGGAGAGTAAAATGATCTTTTTTTTCAGTTATACAAAAAGTTCAGGTTATTCTGAAATGTGAAGTTATTTTAAAGCAACCAGAAGTTATTTTTTTTAATTATAATTCTAGAAATTAGTATATACATTCATTGTTAATTGCATAGTTCTTTAATTTCCCTAGTACGGCCAGGTGCGGTGGCTCAAGCCTGTAATCCCAGGACTTTGGGAGGCAGAGGTGAGGGGATTGCCTGAGCCCACAGGTTTGAGACCAGTCTGGGCAATTTGGCGAGACCTCATCTCTACAATAAATCAAAAAATTAGCCAGGCATGGTAGTGCATGCCTGTAGTTCCAGCTACTTAGAAGGCTGAGGCGGAAGGATTATCTGAGCCCAATAGGTGGAGGCTGAAGTGGCCGTGGGCATGCCACCGCACTCCAGACTGGGCGACACAGCGAGTCTCTAACTCAAAAATAAATAAAAAATAAAACAATAACTTAGAAAAGTTGTGCCGGGCTCGGTGGCTCAGCCTGTAATCCCGTACCTTTGGGAGGTTGAGGTGAGTGAATTGCCTGAGCCCGCGGGTTTGAGACCCACCTGGGCAGCGAGACCTCATCTCTACAATAAATCAAAAAATCAGCCGGGTGTGGTAGTGTGCGCCTGTAATTCCGGCTACTTGGAAGGCTGAGGCAGAAGGATCGCCGGAACCCGGCAGGTCGAGGCTGCGGTGGCCGGGAGCGGCCATGGCACTCCAGTCTGGGCAACCGAGTGAGAATCCGACTCAAAAAAAAAAAGAAAAGAAAAGTTGTACAACTTGAATGGAAGGAAAAAGCTAAATTGAAACACAAAATCTGGAAAGATATTACTCTGATGGGAGAGAGTGGGTAGAGGTATATGTCATTGGAGAGTAAAATGATCTTTTTTTAGTTATACAAAAAGTTCAGGTTATTCTGAAATGTGAAGTTATTTTAAAGCATCCAGAAGTTTTTTTTTATTACAATTCTCGAAATTAGCATATACAATCATTGTTAATTGCATAGCTCTTTAATTTCTTTAGTACGTCCAGGCGCAGTGGCTCAAGCCTGTAATCCCAGCACTTTGGGAGGCAGAGGTGAGGGGATTGCCTGAGCCCACAGGTTCAAGAACAGCTTGGTCAGTTTGGCGAGACCTCATCTCTACAATAAAAATCAAAAAGTTAGCCGGGAGTGGTAGCGCATATCTATAGTTCCAGCTACTTGGAAGGTTGAAGTGGAAGGGTCGCCTGAGTTCAGCAGGTTGATGGTGGGGTGGCCATGAGAGACAGTGAGACTCCAACTCAAAAAAAATTTTTTTTCCTTGACGAAGGAAAATATTTCCTTAGGTTTTTATTTTAAGGAACTGTGGCAGGCAGAAAAATTGCCCCTCTCCCCAAGAAGTCCATGTCTTGATCCTGAGATAATTTACATGAAAAGGGAGATTTTGCAAGTGTGATTAATTACAGATTTTAAAATGGAAAGATTATCCTGCAATCTCGAGAGTCCTTGTAAGTAAAAGAGAAAAAAAAGTCACAGACAGAGAAGCAGGGCCAAGTATGGTGGCTCATGCCTGTAATCCCAGCATTTTGGGCAGCCAAGATGAGAGGATTGCTTGGGGCCAGTAGTTTGAGACCGGTTTGGGCAACATAGCAAGACCTTGTCTCTACCAAAAAAAAAAAAAAAAAAAGCAAAACATTAGCTAAGCGTAGAGGTATGGACCTATAGTCCCAGTTACTCAGGAGGCTGAGGCAAGAGGATAGCCTTAGCCCAGGAAGTCGAGGTTGCAGTGAGCCATGATCATGCCACTGCACTCCAGCCTGGTTGACAGAGTGAGACTCTGACTCAAAAAAACAAAAAGAAACCAAAAAAACATAGAAGGAGCTGTGATGATGGAAGTAGAGGGATCGGAGCAAGGTGACAGCTGGCTTTGAAGATGAAGGGGCTCAGAGTCGAGGAATGGGGGCGGTGTCTAGAAGCTGGAAATGACAAAGGAAGGATCCCCCCCTTCTCCACCCCCCAACTCCAGAAAGAACCAGCCCTGCAGACACCTTGATTTTAATCCCCTAAAACCATTTCAGACTTCCGACCTCCGAGACTAAGAAAATGAATTAATGCTAAGCGGCTACATTTGTGGTCATTTGTTTTAGTAAGAATAGGAAACTAATACAAGAAGATTTTGTTAATCTTTTAGTACTTTTATACTATCCTATTAAGTCAAAATTTCAGCATTTGAATAATTACATGTCATATTGTTATCAGGCTTGTACTGTAAAACTGCTTGTACCCTTTTTATGGCCGCTAATAAACTTATTTTTGCAAAAAATATACTTGCTATTTAACTTTAAGTAAATAATCCAGAATTAAAATCCAGAGCTAATGTATATACAACGAGGATCATCCACCCCAGCACTACAAGACAAATTTAGTGGACATGACACATGCATTTAAATATGTGGCAAATTCTAAACAGCTACCTATCAAATCTCAAGAGATAAAGTCCAGCAGCCCAACCACACTGACTATTAAACAAGTTCAGATTTGATTCAGAGAATAGAATCTGACTTCAGAAGACAAACATGGCAAAGTTAACAATGCTACTTTGATGTGACCCTTGAACAGAAAGCAGGCATTTTCAGCAGTTGTTAAAAACAAGCTAAGTGTGCAGGAGAGAGCTGAGCTTGATAAACAATAAAAATAGGCCTGTCCCCACAATGCAGATAGAGAGAGCTGGCTGATGAGTTATTCTCGGCTCATTCCACAGTTGTTTAAATGGTAGACACTGCCACTGTGAAGGCTTACCGCATGGCACCTGCTAGGCCTCACTCTAATCCAGCAGTTCCCAGAAGTCCTCTTGACCACAAGCTCCAAACACTCTTCATTTCCATAGTGAGGTATTATTCGGACACTCTTAAGGAATAATAATCACAACTTTTAAGAGTTGTAATTCTGCCTGGCATGGTGGCTCATGCCTGTAATCCCAGCACTTTGGGAGGTTGAGGCGAGAAGACTGTCTGAGCCCAGGGATTTGAGATCAACCTGGGCAACTGGTGAGACCTCGCCTCTACCATAAATTTTTAAAAAATGAGCCAGATGTGGTGGCACACGCCTGTACTTCCAGCTGTTTGGAAGGATGAGGTGGAAGGATTGCCTGAGCCCAGCAGGTCAAGGTTGCAGTGACTATGAGCATGCCACTGCACTCCAGCCTGAGGACAGTACTCCCCCAGGGAGTTGTAATTCCTTCAAATAACTAAAGTAACAGCATATACTCCAGAAAAACCCCAACTTTTCTTCCTTTGCCAATACATTGATAAATTTGGAAAAAATACAATTCCAAACAATGCTCATTACTCTTATGATTACAACTCTTGAAACTTTATGAAGAAAACTCTGTACACAGACTAGTTCCTTATCTTTCCCAAAGTACTTATGAAAACCAAGAATACTTAATCCAGATGTTATTTTCTACATTGGCCAACACGTGTTATTCCCTGATTTGAAATGCAAGACATTATTTTAGTTCAGCACCTACATTTTAAGAAAGCAAGCTTCAGAAATGTTCTAGCTTCATCTTCTGGCCTTTGGCTTCCATTAGAACATGAGTTCATTTCTTCTTAGCCTCAACCAACAGGCAGGTAGTATATTGAGTCTTCAAATAGTGTCCTCAGAATAAAGTGATTCATTACAGAACCTTTTCTTTATTTCCAGCTGGCATCAATGTGGGTATCCTTTGTACTAGGCAGTTTAATCTGAATTGGTAATAAATGGATTAACATATGTACAATAACATGGGATTTTACTGTATTTCCCTTATGGAATGCTTCACATCATTTTTTTTCCTCCCCCCTTGATGTGTTAAACTGCTTCTAGAGAACTTTATGCTTTAAGTCTAAATATCAAGTCCAGTGTGGGCTTAAGGGATAATATTTCAAGAAAAGTAAACTCTAGCCATCTGCTCATCTGTTTGTTTTTTGTTTTGTTTTCTTTTTTGAGTCAAGGTCTTACTCTGTTGCCCGGCTGGAGTACAGTGGCAAGCTCACGGCCACCACAGCCTCAACCTGCTGGGCTCAGGCGATCCTTCCGCCTCAGCCTTCCAAGTAGCTGGAACTTGTGTGCCACCCGGCTAATATTATTATTTATGGTAGAGACGGGGTCTCGTCAAGTTTCCCAGGCTGGTGTCAAACCCCTGGACTCAGCTAATCCTCTCGCTTCTGTCTCCCAAAATGCTGGGATTACAGGTGTGAGCCACCACGCCCAGAATCTCTAGCCATTTGTAAGCTATACTCAAGATCTTTCCCTTCTTACATTTCTGTAATGAGACAGCTCATCACAGCCAGGGGGTTTTTAAAGACCTGAACAGACATGATAAGCAAGACATTGTACACAAGGTGGAAGAAGCAGAGACAAGGCCTCCCCTCCAGGATACGTCTCCCTGGAGGAGTGCTGTCCTCCAGTTTTTCTTTTTGTGAGGACAGGAAGAATGATAGTAAGAGGCTGAGTAATGGCCCCAACATGCAGGCACTCTAGACAAGCAACATATGGATATGCAGAAAGAAAGACTGTGTCCAGAGGGGTCCGTAAGAGAGACTGCCTAAGGCTGGGTAGGATCTTAACGAGTAGAGAGGAAGCCACTCTGGGCAGAGGCAAATTACAAACCAAAACGGAGTGATATGGGGTATCCATTTCTAGGACTGCTGTCACAAAGTACCACAAACTGGGCGACTTCAAACAACAGAGATTTACTCTCTCATAGTTCTGACACCTAGAAGTCTGAAATCAAGCTGGGGGCAGGGCCGTCCTTTCTCTGAAGGTTCTAAGACAGGGTTTTTCCATGCCTCTTCCTTGACATTCTTTGGCTTGGAGACACATCACTCCAACCTCTGCCTCTGCTAGAACATGGCATTGTCTTTGTGGATCTCTCTTCACCTGCCCATTTTCTCTGTCTCACTCTCCATGCCCACTCTAAACCTCTACAATCTCATCTTAACTTAATTCATCACAAAGACTATTTCCAAGAAAGGTTCCATTCATAGGTACATTAGAACTTGAACGTGTCTTTTTGGAGAACACAATCCAACCGCCATTATATGGTAATGAGAAGTTCAGTGTGACTACAAAGTGGACTGTATCTAGGGAAAGAATGGAAATAACACAGGAAAAAGGGGTTGAGGTGAAGAGGAACTTGATGAATAAGCAATGAGGGTGCACAGGATAATTTTTTTTTTTTTTTTTTTGAGTTGTAGTCTCACTCTGTCACCCAGACTGGAGTGCAGTGACACGTTCTTGGCCACCACAGCCTTGACCTGCTGGGCTCCGGCCATCCTTCCATCTCAGCCTTCCAAGTAGCTGGAACTACAGGCGCACGCTACCACGCCCAGCTTATTTTGATTTATTGTAGAGATGAGGTCTCACCAAATTGCCCAAGCGGGTCTCGAACCTGCGGGCTCAGGCAATCCACTCACCTCAACCTCCCAAAGGCGCGGGATTACAGGCTGAGCCACCGAGCCCGGCTAGGATATTTTTAAGTAAAAGAATATTACTAATAAAGTTTTCATTTAGGAAAATTAATGTGTCATTATTATTATTTAAAATTCAAGTCAATTGCAGTGGCTCTTACCTGTAATCCCAGCAATTTGGGAGGCTGAGATATGAGGATGGCTTGAGCCTAGGAGTTCAAGACCAGCCTGGGTGACATAAGACCTCATTTCTAAAAAAAAAAAAAAAAATATATATATATATATATATATATAACTATAGAAAAAGAGAAACGAATAGAGAAAGTCAGAGAGCTACTTCAGGAATAGAGGGGGTTTGAGATGTGTCAAATAAAATAGTCTCATAAAATTTATAAAGAATGAGACACACAAGGGAGACTGGTTATGGGAGATAAGACATGAGTTAAAACTGAATTTGGGAACTAGGAGAATAACAGTAGAATTATTATCATTGTTACATTAATCACATTGACTCTGATACCAACTGGGTATACCACAACTCAAATTCCGACAAGTTCTAACTATTGAGAAATTTTTTTTTAAATTGTAGACTGGGCAACATAGCAAGACCGCATCTTTACCAAAAAATACAAAAATTAGCCAGGCATGGTGATGCCTGCCTTTAGTCCCCGCAACTTAGGAGGCTGAGGCAGAAGGGTTGCCTGAGCCCAGGAGATTGAGGCTAGGGTGAGCCATGAGCATGCCACTGCACTCCTGCCCGGGCAACTGACTGAGACCCTATCTCAAAAAAAAAAAGTTTTTTGCAAACCTCCAACAGATTGAACAAACCCTCTCAGCCAAGTAGACACCAAAGAAGCCTTAAAAACTGAGTTCCCAGCCATGACAAGATGGGAAGTTGGACGTGCCTGTTATATCCGCTCCCTCCCTAACTGCCACTAGGCTTTCGTTCCTAAGAGTTAAACAGAAACTGGCCCTTTTGAAAGTGTTGCTCTTCTGCTGGTGTACGCAATAACTGAACAGTATTCATTTCTGATAGAGACCATCGACCACAGACTGGTTCTGGCTGGTTTACAGAGGCTGCACATGGAATGCCTGTGTCCCCTATTTCATCCTTTGGACATATAGAGCCTAATTTTAATGCATTTAAATGTCTTTTTCTCCCCACTCCCACAAAAGACTATAAGCAAGCATTTAAATGTTAAGTCTCCACCCCAAAGTGACCATGGGACATATGTAAAATGCATGTGCCCCTGCTACTTTGTGAATATTCATGGCTCTTCCCATAGCCCATTGAATATGTATACATAGCAAAAATTCTCACCCTTTCCTCTCAAAGTGCCTGCCAGAGGCTACACTTCCTAGCCTGCAGGGTGGCCTGCCTGAAGGCTACAAGACTTAATGAGAAATAGAACTCACCTCTTCAGATTTACGAACCTCATGATTCTTGAGTTGACAATGCCCATAATAAGCACAGACTCCACAAGTTAAGGACAAAGTCCTTCACAAAACTGCCCTTGCTTCAGACATCAGTCACGAATCTTGGGTGTCCCCAAGTCACCCACACTTCTGCCCAGTTAACTATAAGTTCCAGGCTTCCCACAACTTCCTCTGTTTCAATAATTTGCTGGAACAACTCAGAACCCACTGAAAGCATGTTATTTACAATCACAGTTTTATTATAAATAATACAATTCAAGAACAACCGAATGAAAGAGACACTTGAGCAAAGTCTGAGGGTGGGGGGCAGAGGAAAGGGCACAAAACTTTCTATGCCTTCTCCTTATGGAATCTGGCGCATCACCTCCTGACATATCAATGTGTTCATAAAACAGGAAGCTCCACTGAGCCTTGGAGTTCAGAATATTTACTGGGTTTTCATCATATAGGCATGGTTCATTAAATCATTGGCCACCTGATTGAACCCAATCACTAGACCCTCTCTCCTTCAAAGGGATCAAGATTTGGGAGTTGGGGCTTGGGGTGGAGGAGTGAAACTGAAAGCTCTGATCCTCTAACCCCCTGTTTAGCCTTTCTGGTGTGGCCAGTCCCTCCCTTGAAAATATCTGATCGGGCATGGTGGCTCAGCCTGTAATCTCAGCACTTTGGGAGACCGAGGCGAGAAGATTGCCTGAGCCTGGAGGTTCAAGACCAGCCTAGGCAACTTGGTGAGACCTTGTCTCTACAACAAATCACGAAAACTAGCCGGGCGTGGTGACGTGCTTCTGTAGCTCCAGCTACTTGGAAGGCTGAGGCAGAAGGATCACCTGAGCCCAGCAGGGTAAGGCTGTGGTAGCCCTGAGCATGCCACTACATTCCAACTGGGCAACAAGAGTGAGACTCCAGCCAGGCTCGGTGGCTCAGCCTGTAATCCCGCACTTTGGGAGGCTGAGGTGAGTGGATTGCCTAAGCCCGAGGGTTCAAGACCCGCCTGGGTAACTTGGCAAGACCTCATCTCAACAACAAAAAAAATGGAAAAATCAGCCGGGCATGGTAGCACGTGCCTGTAATTCCAGTTACTTGGAAGGCTGAGGCAGAAGGATCGCCGGAGCCCAGCAGGTTGAGGCTGCGGTGGCCGGGAGCAGCTACTGCACTCCAGTCTGGGCAACAGAATGAGACTCCAACTCAAAAAAAAAAAAAGAAGAAGAAGGAAATATCTAAGGACCTATCATGAGTCACTTCGTTAACATCAACTTAGGTATGGTCAGAGGGGGTCATAATAAAAAACAAAAGATGCTTCTATCATTCAGGATATTCCAAGAGTTTCTGAACCTCTGTGACAGGAACCAGAGAGAAAGGTAAGCTAGGTAGGCTATCTCAAAGGTATTACAGTTTGGGTTCCAGACCACAGCAGCAAAGTGAATATTGTAATAAAGCAAGTAACATAATTGTTTTATTTTCCCAGTGCCTATAAAAGTTATGGTTATGCTATACTGTAGTTTATTAGTGTAAAAAAACATTATGTCTAAAAAAATGTTTATACCTATAAAATTCCTTATTACTGACTGGGCACGGTGGCTCAAGCTTGTAATCCCAGCATTTTGGGAGGCCGAGGCAAGAAGATTGCCTGAGGTCAGGGGTTCGAGACCATCCCAGGCAACTTGGAGAGACCGCATCTACAATAAATAAAAAAATTAGCTGGAAGGCTGAGGCGGAAGGATCGCCTGAGCCCAGCAGGTCGAGGCCGTAGTGGCTGTGAGCGTGCCACTGTACTCTAGCCTGGGTGACAGAATGAGACTTGGACTCAAAAAAAAAATTCCTTATTGCTAAAAATGCTAACGATCATCTGAGCCCTCAGCAAGTCATAATCATTTTGCTGGTGGAGGGCCTTGCCTTGATGTTCTTTGCTTCTGATGAGAGTGGTGGTTGCTGAAGGTTGGGTGGCTGTGGTAATTCCTTAAAAGAAGGTAACAGTGAAGTGTGCTGCATCGATTGGCTCTTCCTTTCAAAAAATACTTCTCTGTAATATGTGATGATATATGACAGCATGCTACCCACAGCAGAACTTCTTTCAGAATTGGAGTTAATCTTCTCAAACCCTGTCCCTGCATCACCAACTAAGTTGATGGATATTCTAAACACTTTGCCGTCATTTCAAGAGTGCTCACAGCATCTTTACCAGGAGTAGATTCCATCACCGTAAGAAGCAACTCCTCGTCCATTCAAGTTTCATCTTGAGATTTCAGCAATTGAGTCCCATCTTCAGGCTCCACTTCTAACTCTAGTTCTCTGGCTATTTCCACAACATCTGCAGTGACTTCCTCCACTGAAGTCTTGAATCCCTCAAAGTCATCCATGAGGATTGGCATCAACTTCTTCCAAACTCCTGTTAATGTTGACATTTTGACCTCCTCCCATGAATCACCAGTGTTCTTTTTTTTTTTTTTTTTTTTTTGGAGTCTCACTCGGTTGCCCAGACTGGAGTGCAGTGGCCGCTCCCGGCCACCACAGCCTCGACCTGCTGGGCTCCGGCGATCCTTCCACCTCAGCCTTCCGAGTAGCTGAAATTACAGGCACGTGCTACCACGCCCGGCTGATTTTTTTATTTATTGTAAAGATGAGGTCTTGCTGCCCAGGCGGGTCTCGAACCCATGGACTCAGGCAATCCACTCACCTCAGCCTCCCAAAGGCACAGGATTACAGGCTGAGCCACCGAGCCCGGCAAGTTTGACTTTCAAGTCTTATTATTAAGCAATACATTTCATAAAGCTATAGCTGCTATTATAGTGATTCCTCTGGTGGATCTGGGCAAAGTAAACGGAAAACCTTCTGGAAAGGATTTACCATTAAGAACACTGGTAGCTCATCTCTACAATAAATCTCTACAATAAATCAAAAAAAATCAGCCAGGCATGGTAGCACATGCCTGTAATTCCAGCTACTTGGAAGG
>NW_007250933.1:345511-347055 GCF_000164805.1 Carlito syrichta | reverse complement strand
CACTCCAGTCTGGGCGACAGAGTGAGACTCCAACTCAAAAAAAAAGAAAAGAAAAGAAAGTCAAACTTACTCCTTGATCCATGGGCTGAAGAATGGATGTTTTGTTATCAGGGATAAAAACAACATTCATCTCCTTGTACATGTCCACCAGAGCTCTTGTGTGATCAGGTGCATTGTGAATGAGCAGTAAGATTTGCTTTAAATCTTTTTTCTTTGAGTCAGAGTCTCAATCTGTCACCCAGGCTGGAGTGCAGTGGCATGCTCATGGCCACGACAGCCTCAACCTGCTGGGCTCAGGTGACCCTTCTGCTTCAGCCTTTCAAGTAGCTGGTAGTAGAGGTGCACACCACCATGCCTGGCTAATTTTTGCTGTTATTATTATTATTATTTATTGTAGAGATGAGATCTTGCCAAGTTGCCCGGGCTGATCTTGAACTCCTGGGCGCAGGCAATCCTCTCACCTCGGCCTCCCCAAGTGCTAAAAGTACAGACATGAGCCACCACGCCTGGATAAAAAATCTTTTCTTTCTGAGCAATAGCTCTCAACAGCAGGCTTAAAGTATTCGGTAAATCATGCTATAAACAGATTTGCTGTCATCGAGGCTTTATTGTTCCATTTATAGAGCACAGACAGAGTAGATTTAGCATAATTCTCAAGGGCCCTAGAATTTTTAGAATGCTAAGTGAACATTGGCTTCAACTTAAAGTCACCAGCTGCATCAGTCCCTAACAAGAGAGCCAGTGTTGAGTGTGGCCGCCTTCATCAAGGATCTCAGCAAGATCTCCTGGATCACTCGATGCGACACTTCCGTCAACACCTGCTGCCTCACCTTTCGCTTTTATGTTCTGGAGACGGCTTCTTTCCTTAAACCTCATGAACCAACCTGTGCTGACTGTAAACTTTTTTCCGGCAGCTTCCTCATCTCTCTCAGACGCCGCAAAAGTGAAGAGGGTCAGGGCCTTGCTCTGGATTATTAGACTTTGGCTTAAGGGAATGTCATGGCTGGTTGATCTTCTATACAGACCACTCAAACTTTCTCCATGTCAGCTGTAAGGCTGTTTTGTTTTCTTATCATTCAGGCTAACCTATCATTGACTAACTGCTCGGCACAAAAGGCCTAGCTTTTGGCTTTTCTCAACTTTTGAAACGCCATCCTCACTAAACCTAATCGTTTCTAGCTTTTAATTTAAACTGGGAGACATTCAACTCCTCCTTTCATTTGAACACTTAGAGGCCAGTGGATCTAATTTCAATATTATTGTGTCTCAGGGAAGGAGAGAGATAGGGAGAAGGAGAGAGAGGGGTATGGACAATCAGTGGAGCAGTCAGAATACAAACAACATTTATCAATTAAGTTCATTTTATATGAACACAGATCCTGGTGCCGCAAAACAACTATGATGGTAACATCAAAGATCGGTGATCAGCCGGGCTGGGTGGCTCAGCCTGTAGTCCCGCGCCTTTGGGAGGCTGAGGTGAGTGGATTGCCTGAGCCCGCGGGTTCAAGACCCGCCTGGGCAGCGAGACCTCATCTCTACAATAA
>NW_007250933.1:322465-345387 GCF_000164805.1 Carlito syrichta | reverse complement strand
AAAAAAAAAAAAAAAAAAGATCAGTGATCATCGATTATCATCAGAAATACAAATATATATATATTTTTTGAGTCAGAGTCTCACTCTGTTGCCCAGGCTGGAGGACAGTGGCACGCTCTCGGCTGCCGCAGCCTTGATCTGCTGGACTCCAGTGATCCTTCCGCCTCAGCCTTTCAAGTAGCCAGAACTACAAGTGCGCGACACCACACCCAGCTAATTTTTGGATTGCCCAGGCAGTTCTCGTACCCATGGGCTCAGGCAATCCTCTCACCTCGGCCTCCCAAAGTGCTGGAATTATAGGCATGAGCCACTGCGCCCCACCCAAAGCACCGTTTCTTTTTTTTTTTTTTTTTTTGAGATGGAGTCTCACTCTGTCACCCAGACTGAAGTGCAGTAGAGATGAGGTCTCACCAAGTTCCCTGGGCAGGTCTCGAACCCACCGGCTCAGGCAATCCACTCACCTCAGCCTCCCAAAGTGCGGGATTACAGGCTGACCCACCGAGTCCGGCAGCATTGTTCTTAATGGCTGCCTAATATCCTACTTAAAAGTAAAGAATAATTTACTATTACTCTACTGCTGGACATTTAGGTTGCTTCTATTTTTTTCTGATATGATTAATCCTGCAATAAACATTTTTGTACTTTACAGTATGACCTTAAAATAAATCCTTAAAATAATCCTATCCAAATCTATTCCTGTTATTGGGATTTTAAAAAAATTATTGTTAATCTAAAGACAGCAATTTAAAGTATATTATTTTAATGTAGCTGTTTTTAAAAGCAATATGCTATTACAGGAATTTAGTAAAAAAAAAAATGTAACACCCTTTACTTTTCTTTAAAATTTTTGACCATTGGCCAAGTGTGGTGGCTCATGTCTGCCATCCCAGAAGTTTGGGAGGATGAGGCTGGAGGGTTGCTTGAACCCAAGAGATCAAGACCAGTCTGGGCAACACAGAGAGACCTCGTCTCTACAAAAAAATCAAAAAATTAGCCAGGCATGGTGGCATGTACCTGTAGTCTTAGCTACTTAGGAGGCTGAGATGGAAGAATCGCCTGAGCCCAGGAGGTCAAGGCTGCAGTGTGTCGTGATTGTGCTACTGCAGTCCAGCCTGAGCAATAGAGTGAGACCCCTAACTCAAAAAAAAATTTTTTTAACCATTAATTTTTTTATATGTAAAAATTATCGGAATCAAAATGAAGTCACTCATGTTAAAAAAAAAGAAAAAAAAAAAAAAAACCCTGACAAATAAAGCCAGAAAAGGCCCTAAAGGGCAGGCTATCCCTCTTGCATACCTGATATTGAGAACGATTCTACAAAACCCATAACCTTACCCAAAGGCCATCACAATCTTACACAAAAAGTTACTTCTACAAGGACATCTGCTCAGCAACTGCCTGTCCAACTTCAGACTGACATCACCCTTGCTATTAATCTTTTGTAGTCAAAGATAATTATTTCAAAACAAGTACACAATTCTCCTCATTTTTTTTTTCCTTAAAACATTTTTGTCTTCCTCTGCCTCCTGGAATCTGCACACAGTTTACTACAGCATGTGTGTTCCCATTGCAACGCTCTAGTCTCAAATAAACATCATTTTCTTTCAGAATTCTCTCTGTTTGCTATTTAAGTTAACGTATATCAGGTCTAGATGTTACTATCTTCATAAAATTAAATTTGTTAATGATAATAGCAATTAATAAGAAAAAAAGTAACACATTTTACATATACCTGATTATCTTTGTTTTTTTTTTAGCATAGGAGTGTCACTCTGTCACCCAGGTTGGAGTGCAGTGGCATGCTCACAGTCCCTGCTGCCTTGACCTGCTGGGCTCAGGTGATCCTTCCACCTCAGCCTTCCAAGTAGATGGAACTACAGGCATGCCCCACCAAGTCCAGGTAATTTTTTGATTTATTGTAGAGATGAGCCATGTTGCCCAAGCTGGTCTTGAACCCCTGGACTCAGGCAGTCCTCTCACCTCTGCTTTCCAAAGTGCTGAGATTACAGGCATGAGCCACTGCGTCCAGCTTACCTTAAATTTTTAATGCCTTGTTCATTGATCTACCTGAAGGGGTTCAGGATAAAAACGGCACCTTGACATCTGAGAAAACAGCAGAAGCAGGAAAGATCACTCTCACCTTCTCTTCCCCCTGGAGCAGGTCATAAAGTCTCAGTTCCAGAAATCACCTTCCTATATAGAGGGAAGGAACATTCTTATCTGTGAAGACCCAGGGACACACAGAGAAGAATGGGCCTTGCTAAGTTCCCCCCAGTGTCTTACTATTAGATTCAACCACACTTCTCCACAACTATTCATTTTTCATCAGATTTAGTATATCCCAGGCGTAGGGGCTCATGTCTGTAATCCCAACACCTTGGGAGGCCGAGGTGAGAGGATTGCTTGAGCCTAGGAGTTTAAGACCAGCCTGGGAAAATTAGCAGGACCTCGACTCTATTTTATTTTTTAAATAATAAATAATTTTGTATAAGAATAGACCGGTTTCCCTGTTTCCTTGGGTCTTCATTTCCAAAGGCTCCCTTATCACGTAAAACTTACCTCCTATTAATCTGCCTCTTGTTGTGGGGCCTCAGCCATGACCCTTGCAATGAATGAGAAAAGGATAAATTTCCTTTTCTAGATATCCTTAGGCCTTGGAATGTGGAAATCAATGAATATCTATTTAATGGATACATTTGTTTTCTTTTTTGTTTATTCTTTCAGATAAATGTTAGAAAACATTTTTGGTTCTATTCCTCTTCTCGGTTCCCCCTCTCCACCGCCCAAAAAAATTCATTGGGAATTTAGATGGCAATTGCATTGAATTTTTAAGCTAATTTGGGACAGGTGAAATCTTCACAGTATTTAGTCTTTCCATTTAAAATTTAGCAAGCTGACCAGGCATGGCGGTTCACGCCTGTAATCCCAACACTTTGGGAGGCTGAGGCAGAAGAATAACTTGAGCCCAGGAGTTTGAGACCAGCTTGGGCACCATAGTAAGATCCTTTCTCTACAAAAAATAAAACAAAATAATTTTTTAATTAGCTGGGCGTGGTGGAGAGGTTCCAGCTACTCGAGAGGCTGAAGAGGGAGGATCACTTGAGCCCAGGAGGTTGAGGCTACAGTAAGCCATGATTACACCACTTCCTTCCAGCCTAGATGACAGAGTCAGACACTATCTCAAAAGCTAGATAAATAAGTACATAAAATTTAGGATGCCTATTCTTTTATTCACTAGCGAAAAAATTAAGGGTATTTCCATTAAAGGGTGTTTTTAATTCTTTTTTGTCTCTGGTGGCAGTTTGATAGCTTGGATTTTGTTTTTTGTTTTTTGGGTTTTTTTGAGTTCGAGTCTCACTCTGTCGCCCAGACTGGAGTGCAGTGGCCGCTCCCGGCCACTGCAGCCTTGACTTGCTGGGCTCTGGCGCTCCTTCCACCTCAGCCTTCCAAGTAGGATAGCTTGGATTTTATGTATCAAATACATTCCTCCTGTAGATTATGCCTATAAATTGGATTTGTTGATATGGTGAATGGGATCTTTTTTCTCTACATTTTCTACCTAATTACTGCCAGAACATTAGAGTGTTTTTTTCTGAACGACTTTAGTAATTAAAAATAGTTTAGTTGAGGCTGGATGCAGTGGCTCATGTCTGCAATCCGAGCTGCGGCAGGAGGGTTGCTTGAGCCCAGGAGTTCAAGATCAGCCTGGGCAACATTGCAAGAGCTAGTCTCTACAAAAAAAGTTTAAAAAAAAAAGCTGGATGTGGTGGCTCATGCCTGTAATCCCAGCACATTGGGAGGCAAAGACGAGAGGACTGCCTGAGCCCAGGGGTTCAAGACCAGCTTGGGCAACATGATGAGACCTCGTCTCTACAGTAAATGAAAAAGTTAGCTGGGCATGGTGGTGCGCAACTGTGGTTCCAGCTACTTGAAAGGCTGAAGTGAAAGGATCTCCTGAGCCCAGCAGGTCAAGGCTGCAGTGGCTGTGAGTGTGCCACTGAGCTCCAGCCTGGGCAACAAAGTGAGACTCTAACTCAAAAAAAAAAAAAATTGGCCAGGAGTGGTGGCATGCACCTGTAGTCTCAGCTGAGGAAGGAAGATTGCTTGAGCCCAAGAGTTCGAGTCTGCGTTAAACTGTGATCATGCCACTGCACTTCAGCCTGGGGACAAAGTGAGTCAACCCTACACACACAAAAAAGTTTAGTTGCACATAAAGATTCCATCATCTGCTTTTCCCCCAGAATTGAAGCCACTTATTTATATTTTATTGCATTAGTCAGAACTTCCAAAACAACTTTAAATTATAGTGGCTAAAAGACAGAATAACAAATAGACAGTGGCCAGATCACACGAAAATAGAACTTTGACCCACAAGGTACAGCAAACCACCCAGGAAACCAACCCATTTTCCATAATAACAACCCAAGAAGCCAGCCTGCTCTAAGTCAGAAGCCAGATTGTTATCTCTAGTGACAATCTAGGAAGTAGCAATAGCCTCTGTAACAATGGCCCCAAATGACCAGGAAAGTCAAATGAGCATCCCTAATCAAGCACACAGGATGTGCTACTTCTAATTAGCCCATCTACAGCCTTCCCATGCCAAGAACCTCCAACCAAGGGCACACTGAAAGCTTCTCTTTTTCCCACCATAAAGCTTTACCCCTCTTCTGCCTGCCTTTGAGTCTCTGTTGAAAAGCAAGTGATGGTGGCTGACTCTTGCTTCAACGAGCTCAGAATAAGCAGCTTTTGCTTTTCTCATTTGGTGGATCACCATTTATTAATTTTCTTTTTTTTAAATTTACAACATGTCATGGTTCACTTATTTACACAGCCAATAGCAGGCATCTTTAATTTTAATTTTGCTCCTTTTTTTATTTTTAAGAGACAAGGTCTTGCTATTTTGTCCAGGCTGCCCTTGAACTCCTGGGCTCAAGCCATCCTTCTGCCTCAGCCTCCTCAAGAGCTAGGACTACAGGCACACATCACCACACCCAGAGTGCTCCTCATTTTAATGTAAACACATAATTTTTTTGCCATCATGAATATAGGAGACCAAGCCGTGCTTGGTGGCTCACACCAGTAATCTCAGCACTTTGGGAGGCTAAAGTAGGAAGATTGCTTGAGTCCCAGAGCCCAAGACCTGCCTGGGCTACACAGCAAGACCTTGTTTCTACAAAAAATAACAAATTTAGCCTGGCATGGTGGCACATGCCTATAGTCCCAGTTACTTGGGAGGCTGAGGTACAAGGATTGCCTGAGCCCAGGAGACTGAGGCTACGGTGAGCTGTGATTGCCACTGCCTCCAGCTTGGGCAACAGAATGAGATCCCAAATAAAAAAATAATAATAATAAAAAAATTTTTAAAACAATGTAGGAGACCAGAATTTGCCACCCCAAAATATGCCACTTTGGCTTAAGGATTATTTTGAGCTAAAGACAATTGAGAAGAAACTGATATAAGAAAAACTCTCTGTCTTCCCCTTATTTGCCTAATAGCACAATATAAATTTGCAAAGGCAAAAGTGTCCCTAATCCCGCTTCTACCAGAAAGAACAAAGGTTGATCACTGAAGACAGCTTTAGACTCTTACAGCCTGGAGACATCTGAGGAATCTACATAACTGACATCCATTTGTTTACTTTCCCATAATCAGCCCTTGAGTCAAGAGACTCAAAGCCCTTTTCCTTTGTCTAGTCACTTCTCTAAAAGTGGACTGTTCTTTGTTGAAGATGCTATTTAAATCAGAGCTCTAGGCCACCCTCTTTGAGAATTATTCATTTATCTAGGTATTTCCCATGTATACGTTAGGTGTGCATGTTAATGAACTTCTGTTTTCCTCTTATTGGTCTGTCTTTTGTTACAAGGGTCTGACTCAGCTAAGAACTCAGAAAAGGTAGAGGAACATTTTTTATTTTCTTCTCCTACAAGAATAATATAAGTTATTTTGAAAAAGATTTTGTCATGTTGAGGAACCCTATTCCATGCCTAATAAGTACTTAAAATAAAAAGTTTATTTGTATCAGATGTCTTTCAGCATCTGAAAAGATCTTGTTTCTTTTGTTTTTGTTTTTTGAGTTGGAGCCTCCCTCTGTTGCCCAGGCTGGATGCAGTGGCAGCTCACGGACGCAGCCCCAACCTCCTGGGCTCCAGCAATCCTTCCGCCTCAGCCTTCCAAGTAGCCAGAACTACAGGCTCGCGCTACCACGCCTGGTTAGTTTTTGATTAATTGTAGAGATGAGGTCTCGCCAAGTTGCCCAGGCAGGTCTCCAACCCGCAGACTCAGGCAATCCACTCGCCTCGGCCTCCCAAAGTGCTGTGATTACAGGCTGAGTCACCGAGCCCGGCTGATCTTGTGTTTTTTATGGTCAGTGTTTAAGGTCATATTTCTTATTATTGAACCGTTCTCATATTTCTGAGATATGCAGTTCTCAGTCATGATGAATTATTCTTTCAACACATTGTTAACAATTACATGTAGGGCTTTTTACTTAAGATTTGAAGTCTATATTTGTAGGTAGGATTTATTTTTTATTATTCATCTTGAATTTTGTTTTCTTTTTCTTTTTTTTTCTTTTTTCTTTTTTCTTTTTTTAATCGGAGTCCCACTTTGTTGCCCAGGCTGGAGTGCAGTATGGCAAGTTCACGGCCACTGTAGGTGAGCTCAACCTACTGAGCTCAGGTGATCTTTCCGCCTCAGCCTTCCAAGTAGCTGGAACTACAGGCACGCACCACCACGCCTGGCTAATTTTTTGATTTATTATAGAGACGGAGTCTCACCAAGTTGCCCAGGCTGATCTCGAACCCATGGGCTCAGGCAATCTTCTCACCTCAGCCTCCCAAAATGCTGGGATTACACACGTGAGCCACCACACTCGGCCTTTATTTTTCAATGAATAATGAATTTTATCTTCAAATTGAGAGAGCATCTTTTAGGTAACTGAAAAAGAGAAACCAGAACATCATCCACCACTGATAATTACAACGTAATAATAAATGCCCCGCCTTCAAGTGTGTAACAGCAATCCAGAATTGTTCTCTAACACCGTTGGTCCCTGAAGCTCCAGTTAGAGGAGAAGAGGGATAAGACGGGAGGTCTGTGTGCCACAGCTTGCATGAAGCCAACTGCTCGCACACTCACATAGGGTAAAGCACCCTGGAAGCAACTGACTCCCAAAGTCGCTCGCAAGAGTGCGCTCCCTGCTGGAGGGGTGAAAAGCCCCAAGTTGCAGGTCTGGGACTGTGGCACTCAGTGGTTCTCAGAAACTCAGAACTGACGTGTAAACTTCCCTTCCAGTATCTGGCGAGAGACATTGCTCAGGACTTTAAAAGAGTTGGCGTGGCTGGGCTCAGTGGCTCGGCCTGCTAGCCTAGCACTTTGGGAGGCCAAGGCGAGAGGGTTGCCTGATCCCAGGGGTTCAAGACCAGCCCGGGCAATTCAGTGAGACCTTGTCTCTACAAAAAATAAATTAAAAAAAAACTTAGCTGGGGGTGGTAGCGCATGCCTGTGGTTCCAGCTACTTGGAAGGCAGAGGCGGAAGGATCGCTGAGCCCAGCAGGTCGACTCTGGGTGGCCATGAGACCCTGACTCAAAAAAAAAAAAAAGAAAAAGAAAAACAGAGCTGTACTTAAGAGTGCAGCTATGGCCAGGCATGGTGGCTCATGCCTATAATCCTGGCACTTTGGGAGGCCGAGGTGAGAGGATTGCCTGAGCTCATGGACTCGAGACCAGCCTGAGCAGCATGGCGAGGCCTCTTCTCTACAATAAATAAAAATTTTAAAATTAGCTGGGCTTGGTGGCACGTGCCTGAAGTTCCAGCTACTTGGAAGGCTTAGGTGGGAGGATCGCCGGAGCCCAGCAGGTCGGGCTGCAGCAGCGGTGAGAGTGCGACTGTACTCCAGCCTGGGTGACAGAGTGAGACTTTGACTTCCAAAAAAAAAAAAAAAAGAATGCAGCTATAGGTGCTTCCCGGGAGGCAAGGGAGGCCTGTCTGGCCTGTTTGAAGACACCAACCTGTGTGCTACCACACCAAACAAGTAATGGTTATGCGAAAACACATCCAGGAGCATACTGCACACATGCAGAATATGCTTAGGAAATCACTATAATGGCAAACATTTCATTGTCAAAAAAAATTATCTTCTTCCTTTTATTGGTAATTATGAACATTAGACACTTCTTTCCATGAGATCAAAAGGGACCTAAGTATATGACTAAGAATGAAAAAAGAAAGGACAGAAATCAGGTAGTAGCAGTTTTTCAATTTTCATGTGTCTGTTATTTTGTTATTATTTTTTTTTTGGAGTCAGAGTCTCACTCTGCTGTCTAGGCTGGAGTGCAGTGGCATGCTCACGGCTACTGCTGCCTGGATACTGCTTGAGCCTCCCAACTAGCTGGGACTACAGGTGTGCACCATCACACCCACTAATTTTTTTATTGATTTATTGATTTTTTTTTTTTTTGAGTCAGAGCTCACTCCATTGCTCAGGTTACAGTGCAGTGGCACTCTCAAAGCCATCTTAGCCTCGACCTGCTGGGCTCCAGTGATCCTTCCACCTCAGCCTTCCAAGTAGCTGGAACTACAGACGTGCACCACCACACTCACTAATTTTTTTTTTTTTATTTATTGTAAAGACAAGGTCTTGCCAAGTTGCCCTTGCTGGTCTCAAGCCCCTGGCATCAGGCAATCCTCTCACCTCTGCCTCCCAAAGTGCTGGAATTAGGCATGAGCCACTGCACCCAGCCTTTTTAAAATTCTCTGTATAGACGAGGTTGAGCTACATTGCCCAGGCTGATCTTGAACTAATGGGCTCAAGCAATCTTCCTGCCTCAGCCTTCTAAAGTGCTGGGATTACAGGCATTAGCCACCAAGCCTGGTCTTATCTTTCTCATATATCACCCTGTCTAACATGGAACTTGACATATAGTGGAGTTTTCATAAATATTTGTTGAATATATAAATTAATTTATAAATTTTAAATTACTGAACTAAAATGTGGTATTTAATACGTCAAGCAGAGATTGGTGATTAAAAAGAGATATTTAAATGCTACGCACCTTGTATTTCTACAGGAAAAGAAGATTGGTAGAGAGACCAGTCATGGAATGACAGCTCTAGTAATTTGATGGTTCTGTTTCTCAAAGCCCCTCAAACATGACAAGTAAAATCCTTCTTAGTGTTATTAGAATTCTGTTATGTGCGGAGCTTACTCAAAATTGATGTCAATATTATTTCTGCCCAGCTTGTTTCTCCCATTTGTTGGGCTGGCAGATTTTTAATTTAGATCAATAAACGTTGTTACATGTTAATTCTACATTAGCAGGCCTAAAGACATCCTGGAAAGATGAACCACTTGTCTTTGAATTGTATATAATTTCAGAATTACAAATAAAATCAAACATTTCAGAATTTTCTTCACCTGTAACACAAACCTCTAAAGAAAAAGCCAGGCTTGAAACTTTCAACTAGTGGAGTTTTACCACTGATATTTTTATTAAAAAGAATCATCTTTTTAGTTCTTAACCTGTAGCAGTTTTACATGGTAGTTACTTAACCTTTCAGTCATAGGAACATTGAGAAATGCACACTATCATTTTTACTGTCTTTTTTCCACACAGATTATAATTCCAAATGTGTTCCACTTTTAGCAAAGATACAATAATCTCACGAATGTCCTGGGAATTGTGAGGATACCACTGAGGTGAGCACAGTCTTTCCTTGTAGATATGTTGTATGACATTTAAAAGGAAGTTCACCATATTCTTTTATGGTTTCATTTGCATAGATTACAGTTTAGTCTTTCTTGGAAAACAAGAAAATTTGAATTCCATAGACTCTGAAAATACAATATAGTTTAATAATGATGATATCCCAGATAGAATGTGTCTTTTCAGCAATAGAAATGGTAAATACATACAATTATTCTTTCTTTCAACACTAGCTTATTCTTATTTTAAATGATGGTATATGTTTTATAGATCATATTAACACATATTTAACATTTAAGTTCATAAAGTTAAAATGTTGATAATCGTGATTAGTATTTTTAAGTAATTAGATAAGTCAAATAGAATATAAAAGATTTAATATATGCTAAAGGAGACATTACAATAATTGGCAAAGAGATAGGTTATTCAATAATAGATAGTGTTGGGATAACAAACAATTTGGGGTTGTAGCGAGACAAGGAAGATTATCTAAAGGATGACCCCGGGGGCTCTCAGACAACGAGTTGGCTGCAGCTAGAAATGCCCAGCCTGACTGTTCCTGACATCTCCAAACACTGGGTAGCTGTGTTTCCAGCAGTTTCCTGAAGGACTGGCACACAATCTCGAGCAACTTGGACCCCACATTCAGCCCCATTCTCAAGACTACTCCCATGTTTGACCACAGGGCCCTGGCACACCCAAGCCAGCACAGCCTCTCCTGGATGGTGAATACACAGCCCTGTGCACCCTGCAGACCCTTCTCCCTAAGAATCCCTGCTTAAACCAAGTCATGCTGCTAGCCGGTGTTCACCTGAGTACTTTGCTTGAGAAAATGGATTTAGACCCTGGCCTCCCATTATGCACCAAAACTGATTTTAGGGGTTAACAAGATATTAAAAGTAAATCAAAACAATGAAAGGCTAGATGCAGAATTAAATGACTATCAAATCTCTGGAGAGTGAGACACACTTCTAGGCTTCCTAAGAATAAGATAAATAACAAATAAAAACACTAATCAACATACTACATCAACATTTTTAACTTTTTCTTTCTTTTCTTTTTTTTTAGAGACAAGATTTCACTATGTTGCCTAGGCTGGTCTCAAACTCCTGGGCTCAAACTATCCCACCTTGATCACTCTAAGTGCTGGGATGACAGGTGTGAGCCACCACACCTGGCTCAAATATTTTAAACTTTCATATATCCTAAATAAAAGGACAAAGAATAAAAGAAATATTTTTATCTAAAATGACAAATGGTTAGTATCATTATTATATATAAAAATCAATACAGGCCGGGCAAGGTGGCTCATGCCTGTAATCTCAGCACTTTGGGAGGCTGAGGCGAGAGGATTATTTGAGCCCAAGCGTTCAAGACCAGCCTAGGTAACTTGATGAGAACTCGCATCTACAATAAATAAAAAAATTTAGGTCGTGATGGTGTGCACCTGTAGTTCCAGCTCCTTGGAAGGCTGAGGCGGAAGGATCACCTGAGCCCAGCAAGTTGAGGCTGCAGTGGCCCTGAGCGTGCCACTGCACTCTAGCCCAAGTGACAGACTGAGACTCTGACTCAAAAAAAAAAGAAAAAAAATTAATACAGTTAAATTTTTAATTAAACCATTAAAACTAACCGATAAAAGTTATAAACAATCTACAAATGAGAAAATGCAACCAGTAATCAAGAAATGCAAATGAAAGCAAACATAGAAGTTGCTTGTTTTTAAAAGAAGCACTAGGCCTGGCACAGTGGCTCTGGCCTATAATCCCAGCACTTTGGGAGGCTGAGGCAAAAGGATTGTCTGAGCCCATGGGTTCAAGACCAGTCTGGGCAACTTGGCCAGACCTCGCTATACAATAAATAAAAAAATTAGCTGGGTGTGGTGGCATGTACCTGTGGTTCCAGCTACTTGGAAAGTTGAGGTGGAAGGATCACTTGAACCCAGCAGGCCAAAGATGCGGTGGCCATGAGTGTGCCACTGCACTCCAGCCAGGCAACAGAGTGAGACTCCAACTCAAAAATAAATAAACGAATAAAAGAGGCACTTAAGAAGTAGAGGCACCTTCCTTCCCACTTTACCCGTGCCCTTCGCAGCTTTGTCTCAGCCTGTCCTGTTGACATGCTCCAGGATCCAGTACTTAGGCTGCTTTTCTATCTACACTCATTACCTAAATGATCTCACCCTGTCTCATGGTTTTAAAGGGCATCTATTTATTAATGATTTCTTAAATGTATATCTCCAGCCTGGACCAGAATATACAGCCACACACTTGCCGGCCCCACTTGGATTTTTTAGGAAATAGTTCAAACTCCTCAGTCTTCCAAGTAGCTGGAACTACAGGCAAGCACTACCAAAAAACAAAAGAAAGAAAGAAAGAAGGAAAGAAAGAGCTCAAACTTTGTGCAAATATATCTCTCTCCATCAGCTCTTTCTGCAGCCTTTACTATCTAGTGAATAGCAGCTCCATTCTTCCATTGCTCGGGCCAAAACTCTTCATACCATCCTTGACTTCTCTGTTTTTCTCATCCCACATCTGATCAGTTAGCAGTTCTCATCAGTTTCACTTTCAAAATACACCCAGACTTCAATTCATTTCTCACCACCACCACCACCAGGATCCAAGCTACTTTCATCTTTCACCTGGATTATGCTATAGTCTCTTAACTGGTGTCTTTGCCTCTGCTTCTTCTGTTTTCAGGAGAGTAGCCACAGTGAGTCTTTTTTTTTTTTTTTTTTTTGAGTCGGAGTCTCACTCTGTTGCCAGACTGGAGTGCAGGGCCGTTCCCAGCCACCGCAGCCTCGACCTGCTGGGCTCCGGCAATCCTTCCACCTCAGCCTTCCAAGTAGCTGGAACTACAGGTGTGCTACCACGCCCGGCTAATTTTTTGATTTATTGTAGAGATGAGGTCTCGCCAAGTTGCCCGGGTGGGTCTCAACCCTGCGGGCACAGGCAATCCACTCACCTCGGCCTCCCAAAGCGTGGGATTACAGGCTGAGCCACCGGGCCTGACCGAATCTCTTCAAACTTATCCAAAGTTTCCCATCCTCACTCAGAGTAAAATCCAAAGAACTCACAGGCCCGACATGTTCCACCACTTTCTTTTTTAAAAAATTGTTTTTTTGGTAGAGACAGTGTTTTGCTTATGTTGCCCAGGCTGGTGTCAAATTCCTGGCCTCAAGTGATCCACCTGCTTCAGCTTCCCAGAGCCCTGGGATTACAGGCGTGAGCCTCCACACCCAGCCTACCGCCTTCTTATACCACTCCACCCTGTATCTCCACGATCTCAGCTAATATTACTATTCTCACTCACTCTGTTCCAGCCACATGGTCTCAATGTCCCTCCAACATACCAGTCATCTTCCTACCACAGGACGTCTACACTTGCTATTTTGTATCTGGAATGCTCCTGCCAAGATAGCCACATGGCTAGATTTCCCATTTCCTTTGGCTCTTGGCTAAAAATTCATCTTTACTTTTCCTCCTCCCCTTCGCTTCCTTCCCTGAACAACTCAGCCCAAAGACATTAGTAAGGGCAGAATAAGGCAGACCTTATGTGTCCCTGTATCCCGATGTGTCAGAGCCCAAGCAGGTTAAGGTTGGGCTCTGAGACCAGGAGGAATGGCCTGGCCTGGTGTCTCAGGGTCTAGACACAGGAAGGAAGGATGCGCTGACATAGGGTGTTGGAGCCAAATGGGGTAGGAAGGACATCAGCTAGGGGAGGGGTCAGCAGAGGAAGAGACGGATCACACACACACACAGGGTTTGATCAAGGAAGGAAATACAAGTAAAGGCAGTTAGATGTCTCACTGTCAGGGCAGAGAAGGGCAAACATGGAGAAGGTTCAAACGAGGACAAGCCCTTTCCTTGCTCCATGCTGCCCGCACCCAGACGCCATGGGTTTTGGAGGCCTGAACAGCCCCGCCTGCCTCCAAGTGCACAACCACCACCAGGTAGACCAGAGCCACATCAACGGGTACAGGCGTCGCAAGCAGACGGACATGGCCGCGTTTGAAGTGGTGTCCGGCCCACCACCCGCCGACCAGTGTCACGCGCTGCGCGGGTGCAATCACATCAAGTCCTGCAAGAAGAAGGCCAGCTTGCCAGGAGGGAAAAAAGCTTTGGGCAAATCCGGTCCTGTTAACGCGGAAGACACTGCGGGGAGCGCAGTGCAGGTGACAAAGATGACAATGACATCAATGTTTTCGGATCTGAGGAGGAACGTGAAGAAGCGAAGAGGCTCAGGGACGAACGTCTCACTCAGTATGAATCCAAGAAAGTCCAAAAGGCTGCCCTTGTCGCCAAGTCCTCCATCTTCCTAGACGTGAAGCCTTGGGTTGACGATAAGGACAAGGCTTTTTGGAAGAGTGTGTCAGGTGCACTCAGGCAGATGGCCCAGTCTGGGCTCTTCTGAGCTGGCTCCAGAGAGATGTGGAATAAAAAAGCTTCAAGTACAGTGTGTGGTTGAAGACGACAAGGTTGGGACCGCCATGCTGGAGAAGCAGGTTACTGCTTGTGAGGACTACGAGAAGTCCATGGACGTGGCCACTTGTAACAAGATCTGACACCTCACCTGGAACCCTGCCTCCAATAAAAGCTCAAAAGATTTTTTAAAAACTAGAATAAACCCTGAGATGTTGAATTGAAATTGAAGCAAAATTGTGGTTTTTTATATTGATGTATGTATATATGCGTGTGTCTGTAAAGTGTATGTGTATATATATGTGTATATCTATATGTGTATCTAGATATACAAGTTATATGTATATGTAAATGTTTATATAGCTGGCATGGTGGCTCAAGTCTGTAATCCCAGCACTCTGGGAGGCCGAGGAGAGAGGATTGCCCGAGTCCAAGAATTCGAGGCCAGCCTGGGCCACTTGGTGAGACCTCATCTCTACAATAAATTTAAAAATTAGCCTGACGTGGTGGTGTGCACCTGCAGTTCCAGCTACTTGGAAGGCTGAAGCAGAAGAATCGCCTGAGCCCAGCAGGTCAAGACTGCGGTGGCTGTGAGCGTGCCACTGCACTCCAACCTGGGTGACAGAGTGAGACTCCAACCCTCCCAAAAAAATTTTTAACGTTTATATGCACATGCCTATTTTCTAGCCATTGAAGGACCTGGGAGGAACAATGAGCTCTCCTAGCATCTGGAGTGCAGCTTCTACATAGCATTCTTTAGGGCTCCTTGGAGACATGGCTGATTCCGGGGTCATGGTCAAAAAGTACAAAATAAATCTGTAGCATTTTGATATGCCAGAAAGCAAGAAAGTGCTCAAGAAATGATGGGGACATGTCAAAAAAGACACATACGTTTAGCTTGAAGGGGCTCCAGCAGAAAAATTTGAACATCAAAAAGGATACCAATTCATTGACGAAAGTAGGAAACCATGAGCTCATGCTGCTATCCACAAACATTTGAAAGTTTGATGAGGAATGTGATCAAGTATTTCCCCACAAAATACTTAATTACAATGAGATGACTAACCACTGTGGAGATATCGGAAGACACCATCTAAATCAAGTGAGTCGAGTAAACATGATCAGGAATGGGCAAATTAAAACCATGCACCACTTGCTAAGAGGCAATAACCAGCATCACTTCTGTGAAACTCCTATCAAAAATGTGTAACCCTATGTCTAACCCTGAGGAAAAATCAGACAAATCTAAATTAAAGGACATTCTACAAAATAAGTGGCGTGAATTCTTCAAAAGTGTCAGGGACATAAAAGTTGAGGAAACACTGAAAAACTGTCTCAGACAGAAGGAGGTTACAGAGACATAACAACCAAATGAAACTCCTGGTGATCCAAAACTGTATCCTGGTTATAAATGGTGCTCCTGGCAGAGCCCAGTGGCTCACACCTGTGCACCTGTAGTTCCAGCACTTTGGGAGGCCAAGGTGAGAGGATTGCCTGAGGCCAGGGGTTCAAGAACAGCCCAGGCAACTTAGCGAGACCTCATCTCTACAATCAAAAAATTAGCCAGGCATGGTAGTGACTATGATCCCAGCTACTTGGAAGGCTGAGGCAGAAAGATCACCTGAGGTTGAGGCTGCAGTAGCCATGAGTTGTGCCACTGCACTCTAGCCGGGTGATGAGTGAGACTCCAACATCAAAAAAAAAAAAAAAAAAAGAAAGAACGAATTACTGTTAACATCCTTTAACTCAGAAATTTCATCTCTGGAAATTTGTTCTGAGGAACGATCCTAAAACATGGAAAAGCAGTTACAGTAAGTGCTAAGCTGTTCACTATAGTGTTTCAAAAAAAAGAAATGCACCCCCACTAAAAGTTGGATAAACTATTCCATATCCACAGGAAATTCCATTTATTTGAAATTCTGTTTTATTTCAAATTCCAGGAATGTAGAAAATTCTTTTTTATGTACTATTATATGAAGGGGAAAAAAATAGAATATGGGTTTGTAGTCTATAATTCCAACTAAATAAAAATGTGCACTGAAAAAAAATAAAGCAATTAATGTATTATGAAAATTTTTATTTTATTTTCTCTATTTTCCAAATTGTTGATAATAGGATTGTAATTTAAATTCTTAAAATACATTTATAATAAAAATGTATTTATTTTTGAAAACCACATCAAGAATAAAAATTAGCCAGATGTAGAAAGTATTAACTCTCTGAAAGAAAGTAATTGCTTAGATTTAGGAAAATGCAAATCAAAGATTGACTAGTATGTGATCAAATATGACTAAACATAAAAGAGACTTTTGAAAAATCTGCTTGAAGAAAAGAAGTATGCTAATAGAAGAAAGTGATTTACACAGAATCAAAGAAAGTAAGAATTCATTAGCATTATTCTAGTATTGCATAGTCTACCGCCGCTAAGGTGAGACTAAGCCAAACACAGCAAATACAAAAACCACTAAGAATACTCCAGTGTAGGTCAAGGTAAGGCTATTATGCTCGCCAAGTCGATAAAATATCTTCTAAGACCATGGAGCACCCTATTCTTTGATTCTGTGTTCACCAGAGAGGCTTCTGGTTATTAACTTGACCTCTCAGTTACCTTTTCCTAGGAAGGAAATACATGATTATTCCACCTAGTCACCTAAGTACTGTACTTGAAATGTGGCTAATCCTGTGTGGACCAAAGGGACGCCCAAACTTTACCTGTTGATAACCACATGTATACCTAATTCTGAATTGTACCCCACATCTTTAAAATTTTTAAAAATTAAATTAAAAAAAAGAAATGTGGGTAATCCAAATTTAAACATGCTGTAAGTGAAATCTACCCCAGATTTTGAAGACTTTGTATGAAAAAAACATATAAAAGGCCAGGCACGGTGGCTCACACCTATAATCCCAGCACTTTAGGAGGTCAAGGCAAGAGGACTGTCTGAACCCGAGTTCGAGACCAGCCTGTGCACCATGGCAAGACCTCGTCTCTATAATAAATCAAAAAATTAGCCAGACATAGTGGCATGCACCTGTGGTTCCAGCAGCTTGGAAGGCTGAGGCGGAGGGATCGCTTGAGCACAACAAGTCAAGGTCGTGGTGACTGTGAGCATACCACTGCATTCCATCTTGGGAATGAGATTTCAACTCAAAAAATAAATAAACAGCTGGCTCAGTGGCTCAACCTGTAATCCCGCGCCTTGGAAGACTGAGGTGAGTGGATTGCCTGAGCCCGCGGGTTCGAGACCCGCCTGGGCAACTTGATGAGACCTCATCTCTACAATAAATCAAAAAATTAACTGGGCGTGGTAGCACGCTCCTGTAGTTCCAGCTACTCGGAAGACTGAGGCAGAAGGATCACTGGAGCCCAGCAGGTCAAGGCTGCAGTGACCGGGAGCAGCCACTGCACTCCAGTCTGGGAGACAGAGTGAGACTTCAACTCAAAAAAATAATAATAATAAATAAATAAACAAACAAAATAAACTATCTCAGTAATAATTTTCATATTGATTACATGTTGAAATTATAACATTTTAATATGTTGGGTTAATTAGAGCATATACTTAAAATTAATTTTACCTTTGTTTTACTTTTTTAATATGGCTACTAGAAAAATGTGACTACATCTGTTACTTGCATTTATAGATAGTATTAGATTTTTATTGAGGATCGCTGATCTGGATCACTGAACAATAATACAATGTAAATATACAACCTTCTTATAAATTAATAAATTGACACCCTGATTAGAAATTATTCTGGTGAGCCGGACACAGTAGCTCACGCCTGTAATCCCAGCACTTTGGGAGGCCGAGGCGAGAAGATTGCCCATGTCCTGTGGTTCGAGATCAGCCTGGAAAATTTGGTGAGGCCTCGTCTCTACAATCAATCAATTAAAATATATATATACATATATATATATAAAGAAATTACTCTGGTGAGTTTTCATGGTACAAGTCTGTCCCTCACAAACTGATGAATCCCATATTGACAAAATCAAGCCCTGTAAAATGGAATATCACACCTTCACTGAAGTGAGCAAATCAAAGTTTGACATCCTCTGAGCTTTCTGGGCATAAGCTGTCAGCTCAGACATTTCTCTGTCTATCATTTCTCTCTTGGCTTAGAATTTGGTGTTTAGGCTGTGTTCTTCAGTGGATAAGGTTATGTATCATTCATCTTTGTCTTCCTATACCTCAGGCTCCTTAAACAAAAGTATTCAAAAGTTCGTTAAATAAACATTCTACCTTTTATGCCTTTGGTCATAGCTATACACCATAAGCTCTGTGCCTCAAAAGGATTTGTACATAACTCTCCATTGCTCTTTTTTCTCCGTCAGTTAATTGCAAACAGTTTATAAAGATTGAGCACAAAAAGACCTGAGAGAAAGCAGCTATTTATAGTCATGTAAACTAAAAATGGTGAATGATATCTAATTAAGATCTAATAATCTAATAGCATGAAGTGAAAGTTTGGTAACCATTACAACACACTGCAACACACTGCATTTTATTATCAAGGACAGAGCTTTAGAGACAGACAGCAGAATTGATATTCATCGTTATGCATGGCCTATATTATATGACCTCTTATTTGTCCCTCAACTTCAATGGCAACCTCAAGACTGTATAGAATCAGTGGAAAGTAAAATAGATGACACAAAAAGAAAAACAGGTTTATCATGGGATTGGTGTAATGCTTTGGCCTCATAGCATAGACCAGATGGCAATAACTCCTTTCTCAGCAAGTAGCTTCTCAATGTCCTACGGGTTGTAAACAACAAATTCACATCAACTTCACCTGCTAATTATTATTTTTTAATATTGTGCCAGCATCAAAACAATGCTGAAAACACACACAATTCCTCAATATAAAAAAGAAAAAAATAAAAAGCTTCTCTTGAATATTTATGCTGTCAAAAGAAAAATTATTTTCTGAGATATGCTATTATCCAACAGAAAGACTTGGTTTCTTAAAACTCAGGTATAAGCCAGGCTTGGTGGCTCCACCTGTAATCCTGTGCCTTGGGAGGCTGAGGTGAGTGAATTGCCTGAGCCCGTGGGTTCGAGACCCACCTGGGCAATTTGGTGAGACCTCATCTCTACAATAAATCAAAAAATTAGCCGGGCGTGGTAGCGCGCGCCCGTAGTTCCAGCTACTTGGAAGGCTGAGGTGGAAGGATCGCTGGAGCCCAGCAGGTCGAGGCTGCAGTGGCCGGGAGTGGCCACTGCACTCCAGTCTGGGCAACAGAGTGAGACCCTAATTCAAAAAAAAAAAAAAAAGAAAGACATGAAAGAGATTATAAGAGAATATGACGAAGAGTTGCCATCAACATATTGGACAATCTAGATGAAATGGACAAATGCCTAGAAAAATACTTTCTACCAAAACTGATGCAAAAGTAAAAAATCTAAAAATATCATTAAATGAATCAATTAAAAAAAAAAAACCCAGGTATATTCTGATTTTTTTGAGGTTTTTTTGTTTCTTTGTTTGGTTTTTGTTTTGTATTTTGAGTTAAAAATCTCACTCTGTCATCCAGCCTCAACCTGCTGGGCTCAGGTGATCCTTCTGCTTCTACCTTCCAAGTAGCTGGAACCACAGGCGTGTGCCACCATGCCCAGCTATTTTTTTGATTTATTGTAAAGACAAGGTCTGGTCAAGTTGCCCAGGTTGGTCTTGAACCCCTGGGCCCAGGTAAAACTCTAACCTCCGCGTCCCAAAGTGCTGGGATTACAGGCGTGAGCCACCTGGCTTCATCTCTCATTTTTAAATGAAGTAAATGGTTCTCATTTTACCCAAGTTTGTGGCTGTTTTGTAAAAGCCATTGAACCTATCCAAGAAACTACATGGGTTTTACTGCAGTTAAAAAGTTACAGTCGCTAATTCTATGGAAACATGTATCCATCCTTTGACATTTTTACAAAAATTGTGTATGCAAGAATTCATTCATTCTCTTCTTCACCTTCCATAGCTTCCATGAAACCTTTCTGTTGCACAAGATAAACTAAAGCAAATATTCTCTGGAAGGTGTTTGATTCCAATAAAAAATATAATTCTTTTAATTTTTATTTAATTTTTTATTTTTTTAGTCTATGTCTCACTCTGTCACCCGAGCTGGAGTGCAGTGGTATGCTCATGGCCACTGCAGCCTCAACCTGCTGGGTTCAGGCAATCCTTCTACCTAAGCCTTCCAAGTAGCTGAACTACAGGTTCATGCCACCACGCCTGGCTAATTTTTTTTTTTAACTGTAGAAACAAGATCTTGCCAAATTGCCCAGGCTGGTGTCGAAACCCTGGGTTTAGGCAACCCTCTCGCCTCTGCCTCCCAAAGTGCTGGGATTACAGGTGTGAGCCACTGTGCCCATCCTAAAAAGTATAATTTGATGACAGTTTTTCTTCAATAGTCTGAGACACTTATAACAAACTACAATTCAGTTGTCATCACTAAAAGAAGAAAAACATTGACTGGGCACGGTGGCTTCCCAGCACTTTGGGAGGCCGAGGTGAGAGAATTGCTTGAACCTAGGACTTCAAGACCTCCATGGGCAACATAGCGAGAACTCATCTCTACAAAAAAATCAAAAGATTAGCCAGGCGTGGTGGCATGCACCTGTAGTCCCAGCTACCCAATAGGCTGAGACAGGAGAATCACCTGAACCCAGGAGGGTCAAGGCTGTAGTGAGCCATGGTTGTGCCACTACACTCTAACGTGGACGACAGAGTGAGACCTGTCTCAAAAAAATAAAAAATAAATATAAGAAAAAAAGTCCTAATCCCACTGTTGACCTATACAAAACTTCCCCCATTGAAACCATCCTTGCCTTCTAGGAGAGAGAAGGATTCTACGCCTTAAAGCTTTTTTTTATCCCTTTACATGTGGACTGTGGGTCATTTTTCAGTGGCTTCCTTCCGGTTCGTTGGTTGCTCCAATATTTTCCAGAACTGATTCTTCATTAGGCACCAACTAGACTGATCAACTCAGCAACTCTGGCTTTAAGATAAGAAAAATAGGAAGAGGAACAACAATGGGTTTGAACCAGACCAGGCCCAAACAAGTGGCCTCAGCTCCAGGCGCAGCACTTGCTCAATAAACCACACTGGTTATGCGCCCTCATTTCTACCGCAGAGATCTGGAAAAAGTCCAGAACTCTCCACCGTTTATCCCGGGATGCCAAAAGATGTCTACGGATTTTAAAAGATGCTAAGAGATGTTCACCATAGTCAGAACTGGACGCTGATGGTAACCACTCTGAGCGCCCCTCGTAATTGCAGAAGTCAAACGTGACCTATATTCACCTTACTGAGTATTACAACTTTAATACAGTTTTCCTCCCTTCTTAAAATGTGTACGCATTTTTTAGCATCCTCTGTAGTCGCTGAGCAGGTGGATAATCGTGGATGTTGAATTTAGAATAAAGCAATACTTGACACTAACTTAAAAAGAAAACAGAGGCTCTGTTCATCATTAAGCAAGGGTTGCAAAACGTAGAAGACAAAGGAAAAGCAGGTCGCACAGCCTTGACCGACCCATCTCAGACACCCCAGCGGGACGGGCCCAGGGGCGGGAAGCCAAAGACACCACGGCGCTCGCCGCAGGCCGCCGCCGACCCGCGCATGCGCAGACCTCCGCCGTTGCACGTTGCGACGGGTGCGCGCCGGCCCTTGCTTTGGGGAAGGAGGGCGGGGCGAGATCACATGACCGGAATTGCGGCGTTTCTGGGCCAATCCCAGGCCGCTCGGAAAGCGCCCTGCGCTGCCGTTCGGGTAAGCTAGGTTCCCTGGCTGTCTCGGCCTTCTTTTTTCCCCCTTGCTCTTGAGTCTAAGAGTTTGCATTGGCAGAAACGTGTGCGTGTGTTCTGGGAACCACATCAGGGACATACTCTAAAATGATGAGCGCTTTTTATTTTGTTCTCCATTAACTAAAGTAGCATTTATCTACTTTCACGGCCTGTTGCTCTCTCCCCAAGACCCTGAAATTCTCTTCCTACTGCTTGAGATTTCAGAATCGCTGGAGGGCGCCCTGTTGCTAAACTAGCCTCCCAGGAGAAGCAAAACTGTGTTATCTGTATCTCAGGAGTAGAGGACTGGGGAGAGCAGGGGAACAATCAAAAGAGGCAAATGTCCCCCCTAGGACTACGCAGGCAACTTACCCGAAAAGATCTCTTTGTCAGTTTCAGCATTTAAGACAATCTCCTATCTGTCTAATCAGGCCTCCTGAAGATATCATGGGATTGGCTCAACCTAGAGAACTGTGATGGGAAACAAGGCCTTAGAGAAATTTAACCTTAAGGCTAGAGTCCTTGGAGTAAGAAGGGAATTGGGCAAAAGCAAAATGGATGAGACAAAGTTCTTGAGCTCTAGTCCTTCGTGCACTGACTGCTACACCCCAGGATCCTTAGCAGTAATTCTTGCCACGTAATGTAGATGGTTTGGTAAAAATAATTTTGGGGCGCGGTGGCTCACACCTATAATCCCAGCACTCTGGGAAGCCGAGGATTGCCTGAGCCCAGGGGTTCGAGACCAGCCTGGGCAATTTGGCAAGACCTCATCTCGACAATAAATCAAGAAAAATTAGCCAGGCGTGGAGGCGCGCACCTGTAGTTCCAGCTACTTGGGAGGCTGAGGCAACAGGATGGCCTGAGCCCAGCAGGTCAAGGCTGCGGTGGTGGCTGTGAGCATACCACTGCACTCCAGCCGGGACGACAGAGTGAGACTCCGACTCAAAATAACAACAACAACAATAATAATTTTAAGTAAAAATTCCTCACTGGCAATCCTTTTTTTTTTTTTTTTTT
>NW_007250933.1:307496-322445 GCF_000164805.1 Carlito syrichta | reverse complement strand
AGTTAGAATCTCACTGTGTCACCCAGGCTGGAGTGCAGTGGCATGCTCACAACCACCGCAGCCTCAACCTGCTGTGCTCAGGCAATCCCTCCACCTCAGCCTTCCCAGCAGCTGGAACTATAGGTGCTTGCCACCACACCTGGCTATTTTTTAAAATTTATTGTAGAGATGAGGTCTTCCCAAGTTGCCCAGGCTAGTCTCGAACCCATGGGCTCAGCCAATCCTCTCACCTCCATCTCTCAAAGTACTGGGATTACAGACATTAAGCCACCATGCCCGGCCCCTCACTGGCAATCCTAGTCAAAAAGATTTCACTAATTTCCTACAAAGAATAAATCCTTAACACTGCAGAAATGGGCTTGTTCTTAACTCAGATATATTCTCAGAAAAGCGGCTGGAGGGTGGAAGAAAGAACATAGCTAAAAGCGCTGAACTCACACTGGTTTTGCTGCACACTTGCAGTGTGATAGTGATTGCTGCTTCCCTTTGTTTCTTCTGATGCTGATGGCATTGGTTTGTTTATTTTAATATAAACGGGGGTGGGGTTAGGGTCTTGTTATGTTGCCCAGGCTGGTCTCAAACTCCTGAGCTCAAGCAGTCCTACCACTTCGGCAGATTATAGGCATGAGCCACTGCACCTGCCCAACTGGTTCTTATGAAGCACTGTTGCTTCAGCTGCAGTTCCTTCCATGACACTTCTATGGACCCCAGTATTCGTCAACCATAGCTGTCAACATAAATGACTTTGAACGCTACTGACTGCACTGTCACTGGCTGCTCAGTGCCAGAGAAATGGACTCTGGGAGAAAAATCTCTTCAAATGGAGAAACTCTGTGGCCTCTGTGAACTAATTCTGGGGCTGTGGAGAGAGCCTACCCAGGAAAAGTCACAACTGGAGTGAAGAGCAGAGATCGTGGCCTTCTTCATCTGCAAGATGGTACAGTTTGAGTATTAAATGGGAGAATCAGAGAAAATAGGCAAGTGCTTCTTTACAATGTCAGTTACATCTTGAAGCTAGAACAGGTTGTTTTCACCAGTGTCGTGAGCCTATCTGGTGGCCTGTGTCGGTATTAACCATCAATGTGGATGTGTCCACTTTCTAAGTAACGAAGTCCAAATGATGCCTTAAGAACAATTTAAATTATTTGTATATATTCATGAAGTTGAAACATTCCTACCAGCTTCTGATTCTTAATCTGGGTTGTTATTATAGGGTAACACTACTGTAGGATCTTATTAACCCAAAATGTGACTAGATTTGTGTGAAATAAAAGTAGTTCATAGGCCGGACTCAGTGGGCTCAGCCTGTAATCCCAGCACTTTGGGAGGCCGAGGCGAGTGGATTGCCTGAGCCGGCGGGTTCAAGACCTGCCCGGGCAACTTGGCGAGACCTCATCTCTACAATAAATAAAAAATCAGCAGGGGGTGGTAGCGCATGCCTGTAGTTCCAGCTACTTGGAAGGCTGAGGCGGAAGGATCACCGGAGCCCAGCAGGTCGAGGATGCGGTGGCCGGGAGCGGCCACTGCACTCCAGTCTGGGTGACAGAGTGAGACTCCAACTCAAAAAAAAAAAAAGTAGTTTATTAGCATATAGTTTTTTTAAAGATTCTCCTGGAGGTCAACTCATTTGGAATTTCCATTTTGCGGTACAACCTGTTCTTCTTCAAATGAGGGCTATTCATTCTGAGTAACACAAGTAGCTGTCTCAGCCCAAAGTACTCATTCAGGTTTTCAAATCTTAGGCTTATTAGTACAAGAAAAAGGCATGCAGTTGTGGAATGCTATCGGTAAGCTACAGCTGCAGAAGATCATGGCATCCAGTACCAAAAGCAAGAGAAGGAACATTCTCAGCAACTGAAAGTATAGATGTCATATTTCCAAAGCCTCTCTTTACAACATAGAACAAGGAAAAACAATACTTAAAAGGGTTTGAGGCACAATCACTTCACCAAAAACTTTTAGTGTGGTTCTACCATATTCTGTAACCAAGAGGGGAAAAGCTTTGAATGTTTTGTTTGCTTTTGAGTCAGAGTCTCACTCTGTTGCCCAGGCTGTAGTGCAATGGCACGCTCAAGGCCACCACAGCCTCGATCTGCTGGGCTCAGGCATTCCTTCTGCCTCAGCCTTCCAAGTAGCTCGAACTACAAGCGTAAGCCACCACACCTGGCTTATTTTTTGATTTCTTATTGTAGACACGAGGTCTCACCAAGTTGCACAGTCTGGTCTCAAACCCCTGAGCTTAGGCAGTCCTCTCACCTCGGCCTCCCAAAGTGCCAGGATTACATGCTTGAGCCACGGCACCCAGCCAGCTTTGAATTTTTTAAAGACATAAAACAAACAAAAACATACTAATTTCAGTAAACAATACCTGTCATTAAATGTACTTCAATTGCCTGAGCCTGCAGGTTCAAGACCTGCCTGGGCACCTTGGTGAGACCTCATCTCTACAATAAATCAAAAATCAGCAGGGCGTGGTAGTGCATGCCTGTAGTTCCAGCTACTTGGACGGTTGAGGCAGAAGGATCACCGGAGCCCAGCAGGTCGAGGCTGTGGTGGCCAGGAGCGGCCACTGTACTCCAGGCCGGGCAACAGAGACTCCAACTCAAAAAAAAAAAAATGTACTTCAATATTTTCCATCTCTCAGGAAACAGAATTTTATAATTAAAATATCTTTTCAGGGGGGTGAGGAAGAAAAAAAAATTTTTTTTAAATAAATTAAATAAAATACCTTTTCAGGCTAGCCACAGTGGCTCATGCCTGTAATCTGATTACTTTGGGCCAAGGTGGGGGATCGCTTGAACCCAGGAGTTCGAGACCAGCCTGGACAATATAGCGAAAACTCCTCTCTACAAAAAAAAAATCAAAAAATTAGACAGGGTCTGGTGGCACATGCCTGTAGTCCCAGCTACTCAAGGTGCTGAGATGGAAGGACTGCCTGACCCAGAGGGTGGAGGATGCCATGAACTGAACTGTGATCGTTGTGATCATGTCACTGCACTACAGCCTAGGTGAGTGAGACCTCAACTCACAAAAATAAATAAAATACCTTTTCAACCTTTAACAGTAAAGCAATCATGAAAACATTACTTCATAATATACTTTGTGCCTTGGCTTTACAAAATACATTCCAGAGTTGTCTACAAATGAACAACGTAAAAATCACTTATTGCAGAAAAACCAAAATAAGAGAAAAAACATTGTTTTAAGTTAGATTTGCTCAAGGTAAACATGTAAGGATCATGTATACTTCCATTTATATTATCAAAAGATTCTGAAGATAAACATCATATGGTATAAATGGAGATTCTGGATTCACTTTAGAAAAAATGATTGATGTACAATACACAATATATATTTTTTTTGAGTCAGAGTCTCACAATGTCGCCCAGGCTGGAGTGCAATGGCATGCTCATGGCCACCACAGCCTTGACCTGCTGGGCTCAGGCAATCCTTCCTGCTGGGCTCAGGCAATCCTTCCAAGTAGCTGGAACTACAGGCATTTGCCACCATGCCCAGCTAATTTTTTGATTTTCTGTAGAGACATCTCATCCAGTTGCCCAGGCTGGTCTTAAACCCCTGGGCTAAGATAATCCTCTCGCCTTTGCCTCCCAAAGTGCTGGGATCACAGGCGTGAGCCACCATGTCCAACCCGATGTACGGTACTTATATAATCACTTTAATTAACTATAGATAACATTTACTTCAACTACAGGTAATAAAGTATAACTTCAAATCAAAAATGCAAAAAGTACTGGTTCGATTTGCAACCTCAAAAGGGAAGTTAAGAATCCAAAATTTTTTTCTTCTCAGAAAAAAAATTAATAAGGAAAATTATGAGTTAAACTTTTAAGTTGCAATGCCTTATATCACATCATATTTAAATGAGTTAACTTTAGACTTGTTTTTCTTGTTTTTAAAAAGACCTTCAAAGATAACAATGATATTGTTGAAAAAGTGAATGTCATACACTGAAACTAATCATTATAACAAATCTTCAATTTATTTGAAGCAATTCAATTTCAAAAACTTTTAAGTTACAGCAGTCACAGAAAAAACAGGGAACGGTCAGAAACAATAAAATAATAATCAGGAGTGCTGCATTTTTTTTTTGTTTGTTTTTAACACTGTCATGGCTTTATTCAAAACACAGTTACACAAAAGTATTAACTTCAAAGTTTTTAAGGAGAGATTCTTAAGGAACTGAACACACTATATACATACTGCCATACAAAGAGCATGAAAATAGGACCAAAAACTTCTACAAAATATAAAACCCACCCTTATTTGCATGAAAATACCACCCATAAAGCTAAATAAGTCTTGAAAGCTATCTGGAGGCTATAAGTGTTGTTTTCAAACCAAGTACTCTAGTTTTGATTGCACAATAAGACGACTGATAAGAAAATCAATATATAGGTTCCACTTGAAAAATAAGCATTTTATAATCTGGCATATTATTCAATGAAAATCCTTGGGACTAGAACAGGGCATTCAATCTTCAAAATCAGAAGAAACGTGATGATCTTTTGGAGATTCCAATCCCCTCGCTAAACTTCTCCCAAGTGTTTTACTTCAGTCAGTTGTACAACTTTTTTGGTTTCTCCACAAATAACTTTATAATTCTTAATTCAAAAATGCCAAGTCATACATTTTAAATTTAAAAAGCAGCAACAACACTATAATCAGTCATTTAAATGTATCCCGGTGTAGAAGCATAACTTCAATTAATTTGCTGATACTAACTTTTAAAAACTTACAAATATTCAAAACAAAGGGAAAAAATTTTTGATAGTCAAGATTAAAAAAGCAATAGGCTTTGCCGGGCTCAGTGGCTCAGCCTGTAATCCCGTGCTTTGGGAGGCTGAGGTGAGTGGATTGCCTGAGCCCACAGGTTCGAGACCCGCCTGGGCAACTTGGCGAGACCTCGTGCCTACAATAAATCAAAAATTAGCCAGGCTTGGCAGTGCGCGCCCGTAGTTCCAGCTACTTGGAAGGCTGAGGCGGAAGCATCATCGGAGCCCAGCAGGTCAAGGCTGCGGTGGCTGGGAGCGGCCACTGCACTCCAGTCTGGGCAACAGAGTGAGACTCCAACTCAAAAAAAAAAAAAAAGCAATAGCTTGAACGTGGAGCCTCCATAGCAAAAAAGGGAGATGTACTTTTCTACTCGTTATACTTTATTTAGTAGCCATATAAGGAAACACACACTCACTTCTCTCAAATATTTTTCTCTTTTTCTTTTTTTTTTTTTGAGTTGGAGTCTCACTCTGTTGCCCAGACTGGAGTACAGTGCCATGCTCCTGGCCACCGCAGCCTCGACCTGCTGGGCTCCAGCGATCCTTCTGCCTCTGCCTTCCAAGTAGCTGGAACAACAGGCGGGCACTATCACACCCGGCTAATTTTTGATTTATTGTAGAGATGAGGTCTCACCAAATTCGCCCAGGTGGGTCTCGAACCCGCAGACTCAGGCAATCCACTCACCTCGGCCTCCCAAAGCGCGGGATTACAGGCTGAGCCACCGAGCCCTGCCTATTTTTCTATTTTTAATGGGCATCCACTTGAAAATAAAATCTTAATTTTAGTATTGATTTAGTTTCAAATATTTTTCCAGCTGCCAAGTATGTTCCAATTAAATGCTAAAGCTGATAATGTTTTAAAACAATGGGAATCATTAAAGGTTCTATTCAGAAAAATGAGAAATACACTGCAGAATGGTATCCAAATCATTTGAGAAGCCAACTTAAACTTAAAACTTTGACTTCCATGTCTTACTAATTATCGACAGGCAATTGTTTTGACTTTTGAGGAATACTAAAGCTGCTTCCTAAAGCCTCACGCCTTTCTTTGCCCTAATAATGCAGTCTTAGATGCCATCAACCAAGAAAGACTTACAGTCAGTAGACCTTGTTGCATACAACTGTATTGATTATATATTCGTATCTCAGTAAATACTCAATTTCTTTCACTTATTTAAAACCCAGACAGGTCAGAAAAGGTGGCTGAGGTATAAGACTAAAGGTTTTCCTGGGTATCCACAAGTATCCCAGCTCTTTTGAGATACAGGGAGGGGAATGAAACAGGACGTGAAGGTAATCACAAAGGAATTGCTAAGAGGACAAAAAATGCACACCTGAAAACAAAACAAAATGAACAACTGTTGGTGTGTCATGATCTGCAGCCTGGAGAAAGGGCTCACCTGCATGTCTCTGCACTTCGTATAAGCAAATTTTCCTTCAAAAAGAAAATTGTATCAGTATCCACAAAATCTGTGAACTATACTACTGTAATAGAATCTCAGCAAAACTACACAAACTACATTGCTGAACAGAAACTCCACACAGACCAGGACATCTATTGCTGAATAGAACCTTTACCACTCTGCTTCTACTCTCCAAGTCACTCATGTTGACAAAAAAAGCACCCACTCTTAGCCAAAAAAAGTCATTCTCTTCAAACTAAAGCTCTCTGGATCACCTCTAAAAAAATAACCAACTTATCATTCAAGAGAATATCATTCAACTGAATTACAGCTGATTGCAATTTCAGTTCATTTATAAATAACTTTAAAACCTTATGAATGAAATGCACCATACTACACCTGTGTAAAAGTGATCGTGTTTTAATTATGGGCTAAAAATGACAAATACATTGAGCTTGAATTAGAAAAATTAAGAGTCTAAATAAATTGCTAAGGAATTTCACAATGGGGGGTGTCAATGAAAATTTTCTCTACATACAATATGATCATTAACAGACTAGTAATTCTTATTTGGAATGATAAGGCAAAAATAGTAAAACCACACTTTTCCTATAAAAAGTTACACATTATCTTCTGTAGGGATAGCTATCGTACATGAAGAAACAAAGATGTGATCACTCTATTGCACACCCAGGAACAGCAGGGAATCTGGTCTTAGAATGATCTAGTCATCTTCCTCTTCTCCATCATCTTCAGCATCTCGTTTCCTCTTCTCTCCTCGAAGACCTTCTTCTTCTGAAAGAGTAGAAGGAAAAGTGTAAAATGTTTAATGTAACAAATGAATATTTGTTAAGTTACAAAGTTTCGTATCTTAGTGAAAAGTTAATGGCAGAAGAAAAGTATCTGTTAGTTTCCTCCCTGAATTTCCCTTAATTTCAATGTATTGAACAGACTTAGAAATCCATAAATAATGACAAATTGCTATGCACCCTTGTGGCCAAATCATGAAGTACAGATCAAGAAACTAAGAGCTTGACACCAATGGAATCGTTAGTAAATTTTAAAAATTGTTTTGAAAGATTTAGATAAAGAGCACCAGAGAAGACCAAGTGAGGTGGCTCAAGCCTGTAATCCTAGCACTTGGGAGGCAGACGAGAGAGGATTGCCTAAGCCCACGGGTTCAAGACCAACCTGGGCAACTTGATGAGACCACATCTCTACAATAAATCAAAAAATTAGCCAAGCATAGTGGTGAATGCCTATCATTCCAGCTACTTAGAAGGCTGAAGAGGAAGGATCACCTGAGCCCAGCAGGTCGAGGCTATGGTGGTCATGAGCATGCCACTGCACTCTAACCTGGGAGTGAGACTCCAACTCAAAAAAAAAAAAGAGTACCAGAGAGCAAATCCACACAGGGCATTATCTGGAGTTCAGCTGCCGCTCTCCCATGGATAAGGCTTCACCTGCTCCAAAATGAGAAAGAGCATTTAAAAATAATAAGTTGAGCTCAAGCTTCCATTAGTTTTTCATTCCTTTTTTAAAATAAATGTCATAAGCTGTTTATTTTTTAATGGAATTGATGAATGCCCTGAGACAATTACTCTTTTAAAAAACATTTATTCCTTTCAAGGCACTCTGATAAACAAAGCAAAATCAAAGGGATCAGTAAAAAGTTGCATTATAGAGTCACTTTAGTCTATGAAAAATAACTGTGGCTTTCATTTTAGAATTTGCTTATCACTAGTGTAACTCACCTTCTTCTTCCTCTTCTTCTCCTTCTTCAACATAGTCATCATCATCTTCTTCATCCTTGAAATTCAAATATTCAGTTTGAGAATTTAAAAATCACATCAGATTTTTCACTGTTTGTTGTAACATATTCCAACAAGAGCAAAGAAACTATGGTTGGTCTGTGTCTGACAACCTCTGCCTACCTTATACAGGTCCTTTTTAAAATCCAATTAAATCTCCAGTTCAAGAAAACTTTTGGCAAAGATGGAAATGTCCTATGTCTCTGTCATGCAACACAGTAACCACCAGCTACACATGACTACTGAGCATTTGAAATGTAATCAGTGCAAATAAGAAACTGAATTTTTAATTTTAATTAATTAAAATAACCACGTAAGTCTTACTGGCTGCCATAATGGACAGGGAAACTTTTGACTGTTTTAAAAACAGGGTCTTCTATTTTGCAGACTGAGGTAGTAATATCTGAATCCTAGCTCCCATTTATTTATATGTGTTGAATAAGTCACTTTATTTGTCTGGACCTTAGTTTTCCAATGAATAAAAATAAAGCATTCGTCTAGAAAGAACTACAAGTTCCTTCTGTATCTGAAAATCTACACAACAAAATAGCAAATGTCAATAAAAGTCAAAATAAAACTTGGTCTACAACTCTTGTAGAATGAGTTGTTCTAGATAGCTAAGATTTAAGCATTGCCTTGAAGCACTTGAAACCATTTTTTGTTAACTCTAGCCACCTGAAATACACACCTCTAGAGTGCATTGTATATTCTTCAACCATCTATGCTGAACCTAACTTAGACCTTTTTTCTGAATAGTAATGGTCATCATGTTTTTATGGCTACCGTTTTGATCTTGAACATTCTACCCATCAGTACATGCCAATTCCCTCAGAGCCTGTGATTCTATGCAGGGTAGTTTTCTCCTTTTTAAAAAGACTGTGGCCACTGTCAACTGAAACATTCTAAAGCATCTCCATACCAGAATACCAGCAAGTTACAAGGAGCAGAAGGAACAGATGGGGTAGCAAATAGCAGAGAAAAACCACAATAAAAATCAGAAAAAAAACTACAGACTTAAGCTGAAGAAGAAGGAAGAAAGATGTGGAGAGAGCAGAGCAGGAGAAGAAAAGGGGAGGAGACATTTTAAACATCTCAAATGTGCAAGGAATAATAAAAGAGGACATTTAAATATTTATAACCATAAAAAACACTTTAGATATCAATCATATTTATTACTTGAAAATTTAGAAAAGCCCAAGTCTAAAAAGTGAATTACTTCTCTGGAGCGCTCAATCTTGTTTTAAGCAAACATGATTAGATTAATGTTTTTTTGTTCTTTTTTTTTAAGAAAAAGTATCATTTATTAGATAATATCTCTCAATTAAAACTCAGCTTTTATCAGAAACTTGCTCAGTAGAGACTATGGTCTTCACCTTATTAGGAGAAAATCAAATGTTTCCTCATCTGTGAGTAGTGCAAGGGCACCAGAATTCCCAATCCTCCTAAAGCCTCGACCTCCTCTTTTTTGTGTGTGTGTTTTTTTTTAATTAAAGAGACAAGGTCTTGCTCTGTCACCCAGGCTGGAATACAGTGGCATCATGATAGCTCACTATAAACTCATACTCCTGGCCTCAAGCAATCCTCCCACCTCAACTTCCCAAAGCACTAGGATCACAGGCGTGGGCCACTGTGCCCAGTCCCAACTACCATTTTTAATGAAATATACTACACATACATAAAGTCCTTTATACATATTAATTCCTTGCCTCAGAAGAACACCTGAAATAGTAAGAAATAAAGATGCAAATAAAAAATAGCTTATCAAATATGTTTTCTATTTTCTTCTCATTTCTTTTTAAATCTCAATAGTCTCTGAAGTCCTGGGTCTTAGCTTCTAAAAACAAGACTCCATTTTAAACGTCCAAATTATCTTATTGTGAATCAAAACTCCTTCTGTTGCCTGCTAGCCACACAATGACTTAATGCTGTATCTTAGAAGCTTTTGCTCTATACTTGACCATGTCATTTTGGTTAATATTTCCCAATACTCAATGGAATGGTAAACCTAAACAATTTGCAGTTAGCTGGATCACTTAATACTACTTAGACTTAGGGAGGAATAGAGAAAATAAAGGCCAAATACAAAAAAAACCAAGTCCATTACTTTACCAAATAAATAAAAACGTAGGGGAGAAATGTTCACACTGTATGCTAGTATAAACTAAACAGGTTGGCTTTCCCTATGAATCTTTACAACCCTTAAAGTTCTGTTCTTCATTATCATATGGCTTCAAACCTTCTAACTCACAAAAGACCCAAACAAGTTAAGTCCTATTTTTTCCACACTGATTTCTTTTTTCTTTTTTTCCCCCTTGAGTCAAGGTCTCTCACTCTGTTGCCCAGGCTGGAGCACAGTGACACCATCATGGCTCACTGCAGCCTCCAACTCCTGGACTCAGGCTATCCTCCTGCATCAGCCTCTCAAGTAGCTGGGATTACAGGCACACACCACTACATTCAATTAATTTTTTTTTTGTACAGACAAGGTCTTCTAATGTTGTCCAGGCAAATCTCAAACTCCTGGACTCAAGCAATCCTCTTGCCTAAGCCTCCCAAAAGTGCTGGGATTACAGGCATGAGCCACCATGTCTGGCTTTCATATTTAAGTGGTATCAGAAAGAAATTTTCATTAATCAGTGATACTATCTATTTTACCAATGTAAAAGTCATTAGAACAAATAAAAGTACTAACACTATCCAGCCTAAATAAGAGATGTTATTTTTAGCAATGAAAAGTATTTTAAGTTATGATTAAGAAAATAAAACTCAACGTTAGCAGAAAATAACTAACCTAAATTCCCAGGGACTAAATATCATATGTTCTAGTCAACGACATTTCGCATGAGTTTCCTATGTGCCGGTCAATGTATTAGATGCTGAGATACAAAGATGCATGGCTTCTCCCCTGAAGGAGCTCACCACCCAATAAAAGTGGTCCAATAAGTTTTTACAAGTATCTATAGGCAACAGAAGCCTGACCAAGCTTCCAAGGTAACAGATGAAGGAATGATTGCCTAAGGAAAAAAAGAGAAAGCTTCAATAATGAGGCAACTTCCAGGGCCGAATTTGTAAAGATAAGAATTCATAACTGGGCATGGTGGCTCTCGCATGTAATTCCAGCACTTTGGGAGATGGAGGAGAGAGGATTGCCTGAGCCCAGGAGTTTGAGACCAGCAAGACCAGGGGTGAGACCTTGTTTCTATAATTAAAAAAAAAAAAAAAAATTAGGTGAGCGTGGTGGCACAGGCCTGTAGTTCCAGCCTCTTGGAAAGCTGAGGCGGAAGGATCCCCTGAGCCCAGCAGGTCGAGAGGCTGCAGTAGCTGTGAGCTTGCCATTACACTCCTGCCTGGGTGACAGAGTGAGACTCTGACTTAAAAAAAAAAAAAAGAATTCACAAGGCATGATTTGGATGGTGGTTATACAAGTATATGCAAATGTAAAATTTCATGGAGCTGTATGTAAAATTAGTTCACTTTACATGCTTCACGATATTTATGTTTGCCTCAGCAAAAAATAAAATAAAGTTCATCAGAGAACACAGAAGGTCATTTCAGATTGAGTGAACAACATATACACAGACATAAAGGCAAGAAGCTGCTTGGTGTGATGATTTAATTTGGTATTGAGGGAGGTGAGGCTAGAAAAGGAAGCAGGAGCCAGATAATGAAGGGCCTTGTAAGTCTGGCAGGCAACAGGAAAACATTCAAGGGTTTCAAGAAGCTAGTGATGAGGACCACATCTGCATGAGACTAGCCAGGCCACACTGAGGAGACTGTTCCTAAGTGGTGATGCTGTATTCAGAGAGACCATTTAGAAAGCTCCTGCACAGGTAAAGTATAAGCAAGACTGGGCACGATGGCTCTCACCTGTAAGCCCAGCACTCTGGGAGACTGAGGTAGGAGGATTGTTTGAAGCTGGGAATTAAAGACTAACCTGGGTAACATAGCAAAACCCCACCTCTATTTTTTAAAGTTAATTTTTAAGAAAAAAAAAAAGTATAAGCAAGAGATAATTAGGGGGAAAATTTTTAAGTTTTCCTGAGTGACAGGGACTACTTACTTTACATATATTATCTTGTTAAACATGCTGGGTGTGGTGGCTCATGCCTGTAATCCCAGCACTTTGGGAGGCAGAGGCGAGGGGACTGCCTGAGTCCAGGGGTTCGAGACCAGCCTGGGCAACTTGGTGAAACCTCATCTCTATAATAAATCAAAAAATTAGCTGGGTGTGGTGGCACACACCTGTAGCTCCAGCTACTTAGAAGGCTGAGGTGGAAGGATTGCCTGAGTCCAGCAGGTGGAGGCTGTGGTGGCCATGAGCATGCCACCACACTCCAGTCTGGGTGACAGTGAGACTCCGACTCAATAAATCAATCAATAAAATAAATCCTGAAAACAATCCTAAGAGGTTGGTTTAGTCTCTGTTTTATAAGTGCAGAAACTCACCTGACATGTGGCTCACGCCTGTAATCCCAGCATTTTGGGAGATGGAGGTGAGAGGATTGCCTTAGTCCAGAGGTTCAAGACCAGGCTAGGCAACTTGGCGAGACCTTAAAGTCTCTACAATATTAAATCTCTACAATAAATAAAAAAATTAGCCAAGCATGGTGGCACATGCCTGTATTTCCAGCTACTTAAAGGCTGAGGCAGAAGGATTGCCTGAGCCCAGCGGACCGAGGCTACGGTGGCCATCAGTGTGCTACTGAACTCCAGTCTGGGTGACAGTGAGACTGTGACTCAAAAAATCAAAATAAAAAAAATGAACGCAGAAACTGAGGCTCAGAGACGTTTGTAAAATGGTTCCACCTTACCATGCCATGGGGGCAGATGGATTTGAAGGATATCTGGGAGGTAAAATCAATAGTTGCTTATGATTATCTGGATATAGTATGGGATGGGGGACAATGAAAAAAAAGATAAGCAGACAGATATATGCACACCCACAAGTTAGAAATAACTCAGGTTTCTACAAACACACTTTTTTTTTTGAGTCAGGGTTTCACTCTGTCACTGGGCTGGAGTACAGTGGCATGCTCATGGCTACCATAGCCTCAACCTGCTGAGCTCAGGTGATGCTTCCACCTCAGCCTTCCAAGTAGCTGGAACCAAGGGTGTGTAGCACCATACCCAGATAATTTTTTTATTATAGAGACAAGGTCTCACCATGTTGCCCAGGCAGGTCTCAAACTCACGGGCTCAGACAATCCTCTTGCCTCTGCCTCCCAAAGCGTTGGGATTATAGATGTGAGCCACTGCGCCTGGCTCAAAACACTTTTTTTGTTTTTGAGTTGGAGTCTCACTCCGTCGCCCAGGCTGGAGTGCAGTGGCACACTCACAGCCACCCCAGTGTCGACCTGCTGGGCTCCTGCGATTCTTTTGCCTCGGCCTTCCAAGTAGCCGGAACTACAGGCGTGTGCTACCACACCTGGCTAGTTTTTGATTGATTGTAGAGACAAGGTCTCACCAAGGTGCCCGGGCTGGTCTCGAACCCGTGGACTCAGGCAATTCTCTCGCCTTCACCTCCCAAAGCGCTGGGATTTTAGACATGAGCCACCACGCCTGGCTCAAACACACTTTTTATGGTACTTAGCCCTGTGCCTAAATTCTTTCCATACAGGTGAGAAGGGTCTGGTCACCTGGATTTCTTCTTTCATCAAGTAGGAAAGGCCCACTTCCTCTTCTGCCTCTCCCAGTTCTGAGCCTGCCTCGTCTTCATCCTCCTCCTCCTCTTCCTCCTCCTCCTCTTCTTCGTATCCTTCAGGTGGACCGGCTTCATCTTCATCTTCATCTTCATCATCTTCATCCCCATCTTTAAAAGATGAACAAATGGCTGGGCAGATGTTTCTTGCTAGCGTGAGGGTTCTTTTCACCCCTGCCCAACCACTTCAAGCTCTTAAGCCAATGGGTAGAGAGTATCTCACCGTGACCTTTTTTTTTTTAAGATTTGTCTCACAACATTCAAATTTTCCACTTGACAAGTAGTTTCTAAATACTGGTACTTATCCAGTACATACATGTTCATCAAAACATTATATTGACTAAAGTTTGCTTTACTTTGTGAGCACTTCAATACCTGCTTGTCTATTATTGTCATTTTATGTCATTGTTTATCTATCAAATTTCTTTTTATAGTGAAAAACCTATCGCCCCTAAATAACAACCAGGTATGCTATCATCTGATCTGTTAGTCATCCATTTATCTAAAAATGTATATTCACTATTTAATTCCAGAATACTTTTCATCACCTCAAAAAGAAACCCCATGCCCATGAGCAGTCACGCCCTCATTCTCCTCTCTCACCAGTCCCTGGAAACCAATAATATACTTTCTGTCTCTGGATTTGCCTATTCTGGACGTTTCATATAAATGAAATCAAACAATATATGATCTTTTGCATCTGACTTCTTTCACTTAACAGAACACGTTCAAGGTTCATTCATATAGCATGTATCAGTACTTCATTTTTATTGTTTTTTGTTTTGTTTTTGAGTTGGAGTCTCACTCGGTCGCCCAGACTGGAGTGCAGTGGCCGCTCCCGGCCACCACAGCCTCGACCTGCTGGGCTCCAGCGATCCTTCCACCTCAGCCTTCCAAGTAGCTGGAACTACAGGCATGCGCTACCACGCTCGGCTAATTTTTATTTTTGATTTATTGTAGAGATGAGGTCTCGCCAAGTTGCCCAGGCGGGTCTTGAACCCGCGGGCTCAGGCAATCCACTCACCTCAGCCTCCCAAAGGTGCAGGATTACAGGCTGAGCCACCGAGCCCGGCCAGTACTTCATTTTTATGGTGGAATATTACACTGTATAGATAAATCACATTTTAAAAATCCATTCATCAACTGATAGACACAAGTTGTTTCTACTTTTTGGTTATTAAGAATGGTTCTAGCCGGGCTCGGTGGCTCAGCCTGTAATCCCGCGCCTTTGGGAGGCTGAGGTG
>NW_007250933.1:302599-307350 GCF_000164805.1 Carlito syrichta | reverse complement strand
CAAAAAAAAAGGAAAGGTTCTTTTTTTTTAAAGTACTATTTAAGAAGTTAGATTATTACTGGATGGCAGTTATACAAGTTTATACAAATGTAAAATTTCATACGGTTTCGTGTTATAATAGTCATTAAATTCCCTGAAACTATCAGAAATCTGGAAGAATACAGACTAGAGCTATGGGTTTTTACATTTTTCTTTTGTTTTTTCCTTTTTTTTTGGAGTAGGAATCTCACTCTGTCGCCTATGTTAGAGTGCAGTGACATGCTCATGGCTACCATAGCCTTGGCCTGCTGGGCTCAGGCGATCCTTCCGCCTCTGCCTCCAAGTAACTGAAACTCCAAGCACGTGCCACCATGCTCAGCTAATTTTTTTTATTTATTGTAAAGACGAGGTCTTGCCATGTTGCCCAGGCAGGTCTCAAACCCCTGAGCTCAGGAAAATCCTCTTGTCTCAGCCTCCCAAAGTGCTGGGATTACAGGTGTGAGCTACCACACCCAGACTACATGTTTCTTGTCTAACTAATACCTTGTTGTGGTTTTTCTTTCACATCTAAATCTCTGGGCCCAATCTAATTTGCACAGCTAGAGTAGAGGCTTCTAATTATGACACATTTATGAGTATTAAGAAGATTATACCCTCATCATCCTCCTCTTCAGAGTCTGGCGCTTCATTATCCTCCTGATCAAAGCCATCTAAGTAAGTGATTTGCTGCAGCAGTTCAAAAATACTTTCTCGATAATCTTCCAGGTTTGTGATCTCACAGTTAAACAGGTCCAGACTTTTCAAATTTTTAAGATTTTGCTGGAAAAGGAAAGTTAAAAATTACATTCACAATTAAAAATACCATGTTATCTCTTTTTAATTCCTGACCCAGAAAACATGTTTGAAATTGAGAATGATTTTTGGGTTTTTAAAACTTTACAATGAAGGGCTATTCTATCAAGCACAGCCAACTCTCTTAATTAGCCCTGACACATAAAGCCCATGTAAACAGGAACTTAGTTTTGTTCCCTGTAGGATTTCCAGTATCTGTTTTGGTGCCTTACTTACGGTAGGCACTCAACATATTTTTGTTGACTAAATTTGTACATAATTAGGCAACAACAGTATCATGGTCCATTTAAATCCACAGGTTTATTTTCAACAATTTCAACCTCCTCTCAATCTTTTTAAAAAATCAGAGCAACAGACTAGGCTCAGTAGCTCAGCTTATAATCCCAGCACTTTAGGAGGTCAAGGTGAGTAGATTGCCTGAGCCTGCAGGTTCAAGACCAGCCCAGGCAACTTTCAAGACCTCGTCTCTACAATAAATCAAAAAATTAGCCAGGCATGGTAGCGTGTGCCTATAGTTCTGATTACTTGGAAGGCTGAGGCGGAGAGATTGCCTGAGCCCAGCAGGTCGACACTGGGGTGGTCGTGAGCATACCACTGCACTCCAGCCTGAGTCACAGAGTGAGACTCCATCACACACACACACAAAAAAAATCAGAGCAACAATTTTCAGAGTTTCATTTCTTCTTTTCCTTCCTTCATACCAGGAAACAAGAGATCTAATAATTTTTTAAAACTCAAAAAATATTTAAAAAGGAAAGAAAAGGAATAAAAGTTAAGAAAATACCAGAAATTTTCTTTTCTTTTTTTTTTTAGTTGGAGTCTCACTCTGTCACCCAGGCTGGAGTGCAGTGGTATGCTCACAGCCACCACAGCATCGCCCTGCTGGGCTCCAACGATCCTTCCACCTCAGCCTTTCAAGTAGCCAGTACTACAGGCGCGCACTACCACACCTGGCTAATTTTTTTTTAATTTACTGTAGAGACGAGGTCTCACTAAGTTGCCCAGGCTGGTCTCGAACCCCTGGGCTCAGGCAATTCTCCCAAAGTTCTGGGATTATAGGCTTGAGCCACCTCACCCAGCCAGAAATGTAAAACCCAGCTGGTCAACTCCTCAAGTTGATGACAAAATAAATTTCTCACTGATTTAAAAATTCACCTAGATATTTTGCTATAAAGAAAAAGAAAGCAATAACTGCCTAGGTCACAACATATAAGAAATTTGGAAGTTTCAAGAGCTAAATAGAAATTAATACAACACAAATAAGTATCAGAAACTTTAACCAAAAAAAATGTCCAGAGATAAAATCATTCAGCTTACCAGAGCTTCTACTGTTCTGAGATCTTTGATTTTGTTTCCACTCAGATTGAGGTAGGTAAGATTTGGACATTTCTCTGCCAGGACTTCCAAGCCTCCAGAAATTATATTGTCACTAAGCTCCAACTATATTTTCAACACAGGGAAAAAGGCAAAGAATGGTGAAGGCACCAGAGCAAAGATTTTTAAAGTATATAAATTTGAAGAAAAAAAAGTCTGCCATTCTCTCTGGTTTCAAGAAACTATTACTACAAATCATTAATTTCCAAATTCCCATCTGTTTCTGCCAAATAATATATTAGAACACCTATATAATGGGTTTCTAACCCAGCTTTGGTTCCAGTGGTTACACATGGATTTTATGATACAGAGATAAAATATTTGTTAGATGCTAAATTCTAATCATGTCATAAGATGATTCCACTATTAAATTTAAATTTCTAAAAGCAATATTAGAGCTGATTCCAAAATCTTACATAACCCTTTTGTTTATCTCGAGAAACTTTAAAGCTTTTAGGTAACAGAGAGAATTGTCATCTCATTTAGCCAAACACTAGACATAATAGCCATTGGCATTGAAATCATAATGCTTTCAAGCTAATGCCAACTTACTTTTCGAAGTTTATTTAAGCTGGGAAGCCGGGCCAGTGAACTTAGTTCCACCTTAGCCATACTCAGAAACTCTAGTTCTTTAAAAGTATCATTCAGGCCTTCAATTTCCCCATTGACACACAGGCAATTATCAAGGACTAACTCTGTCACCTGTAAGAGGGAACACATTAATGATTCTTTAGTTTGTCACTTGTTTAAGCAATAGACCTGAGTCTTAATACTCTGGAAATATGAATATCAAACCCAGCAATCTCCAGTTTATTGCCCATCAGTTAAAAAACAGACAAACAAAAACCCACCAATTCCCTTACACAGATCCTTTCATTCCCCCAAAAACTGATATACAATCTAAGGTCATCACTATAAGCAACCTTTTACATTTAAATTTGGACTAAGAAGTCCAATGCCTGCTTCAAATTACTAAGGTATAAAAACAAAACTTTGAAACAAGGTTCCCATGTGAAACTTTTTTCTGACCCTGATTAGAAAGAAGGACCCTCAAAACACACAAGTATTTACATATATTTTGGCAGTAAGGGGGTACCTGGGTAATTGGGGAAAGACTCAAGTGAGCCACCCTAAAACTTAGAGCGGAAACTGCTTAATCACTTGTTTAGTTATCTTTGGTTGATAAATGCCATCATAACTCAGAAAAACCTTATTGTCCTTCATGAAAGCACCTTCTGGGACGGCCCATCTTCTGAGAGTTATTTGTTCTAACATCGAGGTCGAACAGTATCACCCAGAACAATACATCCTTGACAAAACGTTATTTCTCCCTGCCACTCTGGCGGCATTTCTGTGGACTCTTCCCCATTCTCAGGAGGTGAGGGTAAGGCTGGATTCTCTATCAAGTCAGAGTTGTAGCAACAAACTTCCTGGTGTGGGCCTGAATGGGCTTAATCTTAAGAGGAAGGCTGAAATCCTGGTTCCCTATACCCAATGCAAAATCTATGTTTGAGGGATTTGAGGGCTAAAATTTAGCAGCAAAGAATGCGACCTTCTCTATTTGAATATGACTTTGACATTATTTCTGTGGCCAGAGAAGGCATTTTGATCTCCCTTTTAGAGGGAGAAAACCAAGGCCCAGAGGGCAGAATGGCTTGCCCCGCGGCAGGCAGTTAGTGGCAGAGCCGAGCCCTGACTCTTTTAAGTCTCCTGACTCCCAGTTTAACTGGGTGGCAAGAGGGCTACCAAACTTGGTGTCAGAAAACCAGTTCTTCCACTCGAGGAAATCACTTCACTGCCGGGAGATTCCGTTTGCTAATTTGGATTCTAAAACACAATCCACCTTATAAGCCTGTCCAAAGGAGGAGAGTAAATAACAAACGGGAAAAGTGCTCTGTAAACTGTCTATACAATGTAAGAGACCGTTATACACCGCAGCAGAGGGCACTCCTCAAAACCGGCAAGGAAATTACTTCGATCCCTAAGCAAAAGAATGGGGGGGCCAGGAGAGCGACGGGGAGGGGGGAAAGACCGAGGAGGGGGATCCGTTTTCCCAACACGAGATATAAAAAAGTTTTCTAAACGTGTGCTTCTGAGAGATGCCTTTTTTAAAGGCTGCTTTTTTATTTTCTCTCTCTCTCCCCTGAAGCCCTTAAGAATAAATTCTGGAAAATTCAAGTTCTCTCTGGGATGACCCTGATAGCAAGCAACTGTTTCCTCCTCCCCGGCCTCTGCCAGTGCCGGGAAAACAGAGACTTAGGAGAAAAGGGACGCGCTCCCACTGTGCTCGCCAGACCCGAGGGCCCAGACAGACCCTACCCATCCTCTACGCATCCAGGTTTTTTTGTTTGTTTGTTTGTTTTTAATGATGTCTGTCCCTTCCGCCCCACGCCTAGGGCTCATTCCGGCAGGACCGCGCCGCCGTCCTCTGCGACCAGCAGCGCCAGGCTCGTGGCCGGCCACGGCCCGGCTCTCGCGACCTGCCGCTCCGACTGATGGGAAACCCCACGCGGGGCGGGGACGCCCCCAGAAAGAGGGGGTCGCCC
>NW_007250933.1:298870-301959 GCF_000164805.1 Carlito syrichta | reverse complement strand
GGCTGAGCCCCCCGGCGCACACAAAAACGCCCCTAGAAACTTGAACCCTTCGCCATTTTAAGTAGGAGATGTGAGCGATTTCGAACTTAAAATGACACACTTCTCCAACCCCGACCCCGGGGGCAGGCTGGCTTCTTGGCCCGCCCCCCCAAACCGCGCCAGGACCACCGGGAAGCCGACCCGCCAGGGAGGGGGCTGGAGGGGAAGGGGTGGGGGCTGAGTCATCTCACCTCCTCCGGGGCTCTGTTCCTTAACTCCAGGTTAATCCTCTTCTTCATCTCCATGTCCTCCTCCTGCTCTTCTGCTCCTACTCTCCTCCCTTTCCCTTTCCTGCCTTTCCCACTACCCCCAACCCTCAAATTTTAAGAGATTTGGAAATGAATGAAAAGAAACGCAAATACAAACGCCCACTCCCGGCAGATAGGTGTGGGGGAGAAAGAAAAGAATAGCAAATGGAGTCCAAGGAGTTGGGACTCTAACTCAGCTGCCCCCACCTCCTTGTCCACACACTAGCGCGCGCACACACACGCACGCACGCGCGCACACAAACACGCACACACACATACACATACACACACGCGCACACACCCGCGGTTCCTTCCCCTTCAATGGCTGCTGAGAGACTGAGCCTCCATGACACGGCACCGCCAACCCCCTGGCCTACACTCCACCCACCTCCCAAACCTATTGGTTGATGCTTTGGCGTCACGCGATGCCATTGGGCTACGTCAGTGTCGATCCGTCTTCAGGGCGGACCCGGACCCTAAGCTCTGTGTCTATTGGCTACGACCAAGCGCGCAGTTAACTCCGATAGGTCCAGGAGGGTGTACGTCCCGGGGAAATGATTTTGAATCCCAGTAGCTCCCCTCCTTTTCTTTGTGTAGTTGGCGCGCTTTCCCCAGGCGCTCGGACGGTGTTGATGCCTTTCGGATTTGGTTTTGGGTTTTTAATTCTGCTCTACGTGTTAAAGAGAGGGAGGACGCATCCTTCCGCGCTCAAGTTGCGATGCTGATAATGCACCACGCGGCGTGCACAGGCGCTGGGCCGTTTCCAAGCTCATCCTCTGCTTTGCATCCAAGGTGTACAGCAACGTGCGCATCTCATTGAAAGCATGCCTTGGTGGCACTGCCCTGCTGGGTCAGGCTTCTCACTGCCCCTCAGCGATGCGGAGCCGGAGCCGAGGAGAAAGATGGTAGTTTAACTTCCACCGTAAGAGGCTGAACGATCTAGAAAGCAGTTGGGTGAAGTATATAAGTTACGAACCTTTAAATAAAACTGTCCTGGAGGAAACGTTACTGAGCTAATTGTTGCTGTAATAAACACTGAGCCCTTGAAGGGAAAACAACGCCGGCCTAATGAAAATCAGGCATTAATTCGCGTAGAAATGGCACAGCAGTGCTGCTCTAATTTCCCTTTGGTTGGTTTCCATGGAAATCTGTAAGAAAACTGTGCTTTTAAAAGTCTGTTTATCGCTTCTCCGCCTTTTGGCTAAGATCAAGTGTAGGATCTGCCTTTATCAGTGTAGTATCTGAAACGTTTTCTATCCGAGCCCAATACATGAAATAGATTTTTGGAGCAGGAAGATGGAATAGGATCTTGCTCGTCCACTCCACGCATCGACCTGGTACTGCAGTACCTCCAGGAATAGTGCATCCTTTGGGAGATTAAAATTTAGTGTTCAAGGACAGAAGGGGGGGGGGAAAGGCTGTCTGTGCAGAATATAAAAGAAGGGGATAATAATGACTTTTTAAAAGTTTGTCTTGGCTCTTGATTAAATTCTGTTCTCGGCCGGGCTCGGTGGCTCAGCCTGTAATCCCGCGCCTTTGGGAGGCTGAGGTGAGTGGATTGCCTGAGCCCACGGGTTCAAGACCCACCTGGGCAGCGAGACCTCATCTCTACAATAAATCAAAAAATCAGCCGGACGTGGTACGCGCTCCTGTAGTTCCAGCTACTTGGAAGGCTGAGGCGGAAGGATCGCCGGAGCCCAGCGGGTCGAGGCTGCGGTGGCTGGGAGCGGCCACTGCACTCCAGTCTGGGTGACTGAGTGAGACTCCAAACAAACAAGCAAAATTCTGTTCTCATTTCGTTACATCTTTCTCATGATAAAGAATCAGAGAAATTCCAAATGATTTGGGGAAGGTGATTTAGTCGCTCACCTCCCAGAACTGAGTATTTGCTGTTTTTCCAGCTTCTCAGGTTAGAGACCTTCGGTTTTCAACACGGACTCCTCAGCACCCCCCAGTCCTTCCTCCCACCCTGACACACTGTTACTCAAATAGGCTTATATTTTAAATGTGAATAGTTGGTATTTTACATTTGAAATGCATTAAAGGAAAACAAACCGATGATTGTCATCACAAGGCTAAGTATTTCCTTTGAATTCCCTGAAAAGGAAATTGTGGGACGATGGGGGCGGGGGAGGAGAGCTTTTGGTACAAAAAGATATATCTTAAGGGGCCATTTGAAAACTTAATAAAGTTTGTGTTTGTTTGTTTGTTTGTTTGTTTGTTTTGAGCCGAAGTTTCGCTCTGTAACCCAGGCTGATATGCAGTGGCACACTCACAGCCACGCAGCCTTCACCTGCCGGGCTCAGGCAATCCTTCCTCCTCAGCCTTCCAAGTAGCTGAAACCACAGGCATGCGCCACCACACCCAGCTAATTTTTTGATTTAGAAACAAGGTCTCACCAAGTTGCCCAGGCTGGTCTTGAACCCCTGGGCTCAGGCAATCTTCTCACCTCTGCCTCCCAAAGTCCTAGGATTACAAGCATGAGCCACCACGCCCAACCCTGTTTGTATGTTTTAATTCAGGTTCGAGGAAACCAAGATGATAGGAAAACTGAACCAAAATGGACTGAGGAACAATCCATGGAAGAGTTAAAAAGCAAGAGAAGAAAAAAAGGTGCTAAAAAGAAATAAGCACATTTTAGTACCAGCCTGGGAATAAGTCCCGAGTTCTGATCCCACCTGTCACTGCGGGGGTCTGGAAAACAAATCCAACAGAATTCTGGGAAGAAGATTCAGATTTTTTTTGATTTTTTTTTTTTTTTTTGAGTTGGAGTCTCACTCTGTCGCCCAGGCTGGAGTGCAG
>NW_007250933.1:291337-298850 GCF_000164805.1 Carlito syrichta | reverse complement strand
GCTCCCGGCCACCACAGCCTCTACCTGCTGGCCTCCGGCGATCCTTCCGCCTCAGCCTTCCAAGGAGCTGGAATTACAGCCATGCGCTACCACGCCCGGCTGATTTTTGGATTTATTGTAGAGATGAGGTCTCCCTGCCCAGGAGGGCTTCGAACCCGCGGGCTCAGGCAATCTACTCACCTCAGCCTCCCAAAGGCGCGGGATTACAGGCTGAGCCACCGAGCCCGGCGAAGATTCAGATTTAAGAATCATCCATGTACAAGTGATAGTGTTGAGGCCATGAGAGGAAAAATAAGATGTTCCTGGGAAATATATATAATAAGATTATCAGGCAAAGGAGAGCAAAACATGGTTGAGGGGGAAAAGAGAGGAGGGAGGGATTATCTAAAGTAGTCAAGGAAACCAAGGAGTCTGTAGAGAAGAAGAAAAAAATGTATGGAAGCCAAAGAAGAGATGGAAGAGAATATGGGGTAAAATGATAGGGCTTCAAGGAAGAGGTGATCACTGAGGTTAGGTGGTAAGCTGGAAATAATCAATGTAAGGAAAGGCTGCGAATTCATTTTGCCATTGAATAGTGACTGCAGAAAGTGCACCATTGTAGCATAGACAGAGATTCACCAAAGTGGGCCTGCCTCCCGACACCCATTATCCCCACCATCAGATCATCTCTCCACACAGCACCTTGAAGTTTACCTCTTTCCTGTTTTAACCAAGAAGGCAGGATAAATCAATGCTGCAGAAGAGGAGTCCCCATAGTGCTGGTGCAAAGAAATTTTTTTAAAAAGGAAAGGAGAGCCGGGCTCGGTGACTCAGCCTGTAATCCTGCGCCTTTGGGAGGCTGAGGTGAGTGGATTGCCTGAGCCCGCGGGTTCCAGACCCGCCTGGGCAGCGAGACCTCATCTCTACAATAAATCCAAAAATCAGCCGGGCGTGGTAGCACATGCCTGTAATTCTGGTTCCTTGGAAGGCTGAGGCGGAAGGATCGCCGGAGCCCAGCAGGTTGAGGCTGCGGTGGCCGGGAGCGGCCACTGCACTCCAGTCTGGGTGACAGAGTGAGACTCCAACTCAAAAAAAAGGAAAGGAGGCCGGACTCGGTGGCTCAGCCTGTAATCCCAGCGCTTTGGGAGGCCGAGGTGAGTGGATTGCCTGACCCCAAGGGTTCGAGACCCACCTGGGCAACTTGGCGAGACCTTATCTCTACAATAAGTCAAAAAATTAGCCGGGCGTGGCAGCAGACACCTATAATTCCAGCTACTTGGAAGCCTGAGGGGGAAGGATCGCCAGAGCCCAGTCGGTGGAGGCTGCAGTGGCCGGGAGCAGCCACTGCACTCCAATCTGATAGAGTGAGACTCCAACTCAAAAAAAAAGGAAAGGAGTTGGATGAAGAACATTACCAGGTAGGAGATGGATATATGAAGCTAAATGAAGTTATGGTGAAAGAGTGATTTTTGGTTTTTTGTTTTGGGGGGAGTTGTTTTGTTTTGTTTTGAGTGGTAGTCGCACTCTGTCATCCAGGCTGGCATGCAGTGGCACAATCATGCTTACCGCATCCTTGACCTACTGGGTTCAAGTGGTGTTTCTGCCTCAGCCTTCCAAGTAGCTAGAATCACAGGCATGCCACCATGCCCAGCTAATTTTTTGACTTATTGTAGAGACAAGTTCTCGCCAAGTTACCCAGGCTGGTCTTGAACCCCTGAGCTCAAGCAATCCTCTTGTCTCTGCTTCCCAAAGTGCCAGGGTTGCAGGCATGGGCCACCTTGCCTGGCAAGAGTGAGATTTAGTGGGGAGAAAGCCATATCCATGAACCAGAACATGGTTTAAGCTGAAGGAATTAGGCAGGGCTTAAATGGTAAAATGAAGAGTGAGGTTAATCAGAAGGAATGGAATGAGTGAGAGAGTGACTCAGAAAACTCCCTTAATCCACCAATAAGAAGCATGTATCATGATATTATCAAACTCAAGATGTCTTTAACATCCCAAAACCAAATTCATCGTCTGTGGCTATCTTATTTACCCCTCCAGATCCATTTTTCTCCACCCTGCTCAAAACCTACTTGGACTGCATTAAAGTCCTATGGCTTCCTGGCTTTGGTCTTGATAGAAAATCAAAAGTCCAGAGGAGACTGAGGCTGGGGAAAATATTTCTCCAGCTTCCTCTCTACCAAGTCCTCATAAGATGACTGAGTCCCTTTACTGCAAGCCACAGGTTCTGTGATGGGTCCTGGGATGTTCCACCCAGATTTTCCTTCAGGAATGAAGGACTTATTCCCCTAGCTGCTGGCAGCACTGTTGAAGATGACCCTCAGCTCTCAGCTTTGGTAGGGGATTGCCTCAGCCAAAGAAAATTGCTTTGCACAAGGTTTTTATGCCTCCTTCTGGGGGAAGCCCACATCCAATGATTGATTAGCACAGAGGTATAAAGGCCCAGCCTGCCCTTTTCTCAGACTTAGATAAACCCTGAAGTGTCGTCTCAGCTTCAGAGCACCCTGTGGGGCAGACTTAGGGCTGTGTTAGGACTGCATCGCCATTCACTTTCTCCCTCTGCTTAATCTTGTTTCTTTCTCCTCCTTTCCATAGATACAGCTCTAATATCACTCAACAATAAACATCCTGAAAGATGTTTCCATCTCGGAGTCTGCTTCCTGGCAAACCCAACATCTGACAGTAGCTGTCTCCAAACACCTACCCTCTGAGAAAACCCAAACTAACCTATAAGGGGAATCACACAGAGAAGCGTCGAGACTACATAAAGAGAGTGACAAGGGACTGCTTATGATATAAAATTAAAACAAAATAAAATGAGAGGTGTCAGTCAACCCTCAGTTTCTCTAGCCCCCAACTTTTCCAGCTCTGACTGTTACCACATGAGAGTTCCTGAGTCAGAACCACCCAGCTGAGCCTTTCCCAAATTCCTGTACTACAGAAGCTGTGAGAAGTAATAAAAGTATTGTTTTATGCTTCTAAATGTGGGGTTGCTATGTAGCAATAGTAACTGGAACGATTCTCTAACATATATTTTTCTGGCCAAGTGTCACCAGTGCCCTTTTTGTTCTATGATATGACAGGTGCTAGTCATGCTGCTCTTTTTCGTTTTGCTTATGCTGTTTTTCGGCCTTCACCAAAACAATTTTCCCACCTCTGAATTCTCAGCCCTTATTAAATGTTCTACTCATTTAGCACTTGCCCTATGCTGCCTTGCAACATTCTATATATGATATTTAATTCTGATTCCTCCCAACCAGAGTGGAATTCCCTAGAGAGAAACCAAGTCAGTAACTTGGCTTTCTCTGGCGTCACTCAGAGGACTCAGCACAGTGCTGAACACAGAGTGGGTCTTTAGGACATGTTTAATAAGTGACTATATCATAACTAGATCTCAAGCAGTAGTTTAAATTCATACTTCCATTAGGAAATAAAGAATTTGGTTGGTGCTTTCTTGGGGAGCAGTGGATGGAGTAGGAGTTAAGGATAACTGCAGACTGTTGTTCCTCTTCACTTTTGAACTTTCCCTTTTCCAAACTAGTCAATTTGCTGTCTAAAGAAAAGTATCAGGCCATGGCTCACCCCTGGAATCCCAGCACTTTGGGAGGCAGAGGCAAGAAGGTTGCCTGAGCCCGGGGATTCAACACCAGCCTGGGCAACTTGGTGGGACCTCATCTTTACAATAAATCAAAAAATTAGCCAGGTACTCCCCCAGAGTGAGACTTCGACTCAAAAATAAATAAATAAATAAAGCTAAGCCAGTGCAACTAATACATTTTCTCAGAGTTCAGACTGATTTGAAACCACCAGAAATGATCCCGCCCATACCTCTGAGAAATCCTGTCCCAGAAAAATATCCAACATGGTCACTACTGCTCCCCTCAGCACCAGGATAGATGATTGGTACTCAGAGAATACCAACAATTCTAAATGCCCATTGTGCTAATATCCTTTGGGAACCTTCTGGGTCAGCGCTCTTCAAGGCAAGGTAGGTTTTCATACCTGTACAGGGTCTTAGAGGATACACACACACACACACGCACACACACACGCACACACACACGCATACACACACACACATCTATAGATCTAAATTGAGCTGGTGTAACAAAGAAAAAAACTGAATTTTATAGCGGTTAAGTGGTGAGGTAAATTGTCTACAAAGATGGCCATCAAAAATTTCTCCCATCCCCATGAACACATGGCTCCTTCCATCAACAGGTAGAGTCTAGCCAGTCGTGGTGGTACATGTTTGTAGTTCCAGCTACTTGGAAGGCTGAGGCAGAAGGATCACCTGAGCCCAGCAGGTCAAGGCTGCAGTGGTTGTGAGTGTGCTGCTGCACTCCAGCCTGGGCGATAGAGTGAGACTCCAACTCAAAAAAAAAAATTAAAAATGAGGTGGGCCGGGCATGGTGGCTCACGTCTATAATCCCAGCACTTTGGGAGCCCAAAGCGAGAGGATTACCTGAGCCCACAGGTTCAAAACCAACCTGGACAATGTGGTGAATCCTCATCTCTACAATAAATAAAAAAAATTAACCAGGCGTGGTGGCGCGTGCCTGTCGTTCCAGTTACTTGGAAGGCTGAGGTGGAAGGATCACCTGAGCCCAGCAGGTTGAGGTTGCGGTGGCCAGGAGTGTGCCACTGCCCTCCAGCCTGGGTGACAGAGTGAGACTCCAACTTAAAAAAAAAAAAATAAGGTGCGATGTATTTCTCCTCCCCTAGAATCTGGGCTAGACTTGTGACTTGCTTGTAACTCTGTGTCAGTTCTGAGCTAAGTCTTAAGAGTCCTAGCAGTTTTTGTTTTGCTCTTTTGGGAGCTAATTCTCAGTAAAGTCCAACTACACTATTGGAAAGAGCCACCATTGTATCTCTCATTGTTGAGAGAGAGAGGCCCTGGAGAATAAGAGACTATGGAGAGAGAGAGAGAGCCCAGGTATCACTCTCCAGATGCCCCAGCCACACGAGTGAAGGCATCTTGGACCCTTCAGCAATTTGTAAAGCTGCCCAGCCAACACCATGTGGCATAGAGGTGGGCTATTTCACTACACCCTGCACACATTTCAGACTCTTGAGAATAAAGCACAGCTGTTTTTCTAAACTACTCAGTTTTAAGGCTTTAGCTATTAACAGATAATTAAACAATAGCAGCAATACGTAATTAAAAGGAGTACAACCAAGGTGGTGTGATTAGCAATTTGTTTGGTTTTTTTGTTTTGTTTTGTCTTATAAGATGTGCCTGTCGCTGTTGAACTTGTATGTGATGTGTTCATAACTGGGTGCATGTTGTATAAGATGTGCCTGTCAATGTTGCACGTTGTATAAGATGTGATTAGTAATTTGTAAAGATGGATCTCAAATCTAGTTCCTCTGATCAAAGTTCAAATCTTTTCCCAAAGGTGATGGTTATAATCCTGTTTAATTCATGGATGCATAAAATGTTCTGCTCTGGCCAGGCACACTGGCTCAAGCCTATAATCCCAGCATTTTGGGAGGCCGAAGCTGAGAGGATTACCTGAGTTCAGGGGTTCAAGACCAGCCTGGGCAACATGGCAAGACCTCATCTCTACGATAAATCAGAAACTTAGCCAGGTGTGGTAGCATGCGCCTGTAGTTCTGGCTACTTGGAAGGCTAAGGTGAAAGAATCACCTGAGCCCGGCAGGTCGAGGCTGCAGTGGCCGGGAGCGTGCCACTGCACTCCAGCCTGGGCGACAGAGTGAGACTCCAACTCAAAAAAAAAAAAAACAATGCTCTGCTCCCTAAAATATTATTCTTTTTCTCCCCCCCAAGTAGCTGGAACTACAGGCGCATACTACCAGGCCCGGCTAATTTTTTGGTTATTGTTGTTGAGACAAGGTCTTGCCAAGTTGCCCAGGCTGGTCTTGAACCCATGGGTTCAGGCAATCCCCTCACCTCTGCCTCCCAAAGTGCTGGGATTATAGACACGAGCCACCACGCTGGGTCGAAATATCATTCTTACTCCCTATTGATGCTCACCATGCCACAAATAGGCATTCAATCTTATGATCCCTGTTAAGATACAAAAACTTCAGGCTAAATAGTTAGTAAACTTGATTATTCTAGATTATTCTATTAAACCTTAGTTGAAGCTATTTATCAGATTTTTTTAAAGAAAAGATTTTGGTTGGTATCATGAAAAATAACTAAAATTATTGAATTATATTTGCCAGGCTTTTCCCAGTCCCATAATTTCTTTAATTTGGGATCCTCCTCTCTGTAGATATTGTCAGTAAATGGTGAAAAGAGAGGCCTACATATTATTACAGTAAACTCTTGATTATTGCCACTATTGCCAGAATTTTGAATAAAAAAAATTCTGCAGAATATCTGCAAAAATTTAAGTCTAGGTTAAGCCCTCCCAGTCTGAATCACAGTGATAACTCTCCCCTTTAAACCAACACTTTTCTCTCCTTCATTCTTCTTATGATTGGGTGTACGTTTGGATAGAAAGTTAGAATTTTCCATTCTGGAGAAACTGACTGGCTAAGACACAAGCTTAGAGACATTGACAAATGGTTAAAATGGCCAGATACCTGTTCCATTCCCTCACTGTGTGGTTCACCAGTCAACAAGCTTCCAGACATGTTTTAAGTGCCTCACTCGTAAATGTGAATGGATAGGTAAGGATCACCAAATGTTTGTTTGTTTGTTTGTTTGTTTGTTTGTTTGTTTGTTTGTTTATTGAGTCGGAGTCTCACTCTGTCACCCAGGCGGAGTGCAGTGGCATGCTCATGGCTGTTACAGCCGCAATCTGCTGGGCTCAGGTGACCCTTTGACCTCAATCATCCAGAAAGCTGGAACCACAGGTATGCACAACCACACCTGGCTAATTTTTAAATTTATTGTAGAGACAAAGTCTTGCCAAGTTGCCTAGGCTGGACTCAGGCAATCCTCTCACCTCTGCCTCCCAAAGTGCTGGGATTACAGGTATGAGCCATCGTACCCGGCTACTAAATATTTTAGAAAGAACTTTCACATAAAAGCAGAAACCAAACATAAATAAACTGATAAAGAGGACTTAGAGGAAACAGAGACAGGGCAGGGAGCAGAAGAAAACAAGCAAAAATAAGTTAAAATCATGAACGATATGTACTCTTTTTAAAAAAGAAACTACTATGAAAAGAACACTGGTAGAAGTTTATGAAAATTAAAAATATGAATATAGAAATTAGTAATTAAATAAAAGGAATGGGAAATAAAACTCAGGAAATCTCCCTGAAAGTAGAACAAAAACCAGAAAGATAGGGGAAAAAAGGTAAGGATATTAGGGATCACTCCAGAAGATTCAACATACAATTAGCCGTAGTTCCAAAGAAGGAGAACATAGGAAGCAAAATTGTCAAAGCCATAATATGGACCGGGTGCAGTGACTCAGCCTGTAATCCTGCCCCTTTGGGAGGCTGAGGTGAGTGGATTGCCTGAGCCCACAAGTTCGAGACCTGCCTGGGCAGCAAGACCTCATCTCTACAATAAATTAAAAAATCAGCCGGGCATGGTAGCGCATGCCTG
>NW_007250933.1:289822-291103 GCF_000164805.1 Carlito syrichta | reverse complement strand
TGAGTACCCTTCCAATAAAAAAGAACACCTGCACCAGATATGTTATCGTGAAATTATAGAACACTCAGGAGAAAAGAAAGTTACTAGAAAACTTCCAGAGGAAAGAAAAGCCCGTCTAACTTAGAACTGAAGGATGATATGTTCCAAGAGGAATGTTTCTTTTTTCCAAGTAGTTGGAATTACAGGCATGCGTACCACGCCTGCCTGATTTTTTTATTTATTAGAGAGATGAGATCTTGCTGCCCAGGCGGGTCTCGGACCCGCGGGCTCAGGCAATCCACTCACCTCAGCCTCCCAAAGGCGCGGGATTACAGGTTGAGCCACCGAGTTCGGCTCTTTTCTTGTTTCTTTATGGAGATAAACAAAGGATCCTACAACTGATGTTTCACCACTAAGCAAAAATTCAGTTTTTCCCCCTTGTGTCCTTTTAGCTGTCACACAGAAATAAAGTTCACTTGTATCACGTTTGAATTTCTGAAGAATGAGTCTCATCTTTTCATGGATTTCCTGTATAAAGTGAGAGATATATTGATGTGGAAAAAATTTTGGCTTGAAGATAAGTAAAATCTACATTAGTGAGTATAGTAAGCTCTTCAAAGATGCATGTTGAAAGTAAACGCATCATTTTATGAGAAAGTATAACACCAAAATAATATATGCATATGCAAAATATTGTTTGTCCAAATAGTTCAAATAGGAAAAGAAGAACATCTTAATTAAATGGACCACATTGCAGCAAAGTCACTCAGCTTCTATCAAATTTCAGTATATTTCAGTAGAATTACATTCACCTCAGATCACTAAGATTTTGTTTTTGGTATTTTGTGGAAGCAATTGGCTTGAGTGAGCCGAAATTGAATAGAAATACAAACAGTGTTGGCAAGATTATATTAGCAAAGAAAGAAACAGGGAATATACTTATTGAAACACATGACGACTGGGTGTGGTGGCTCACTGCCTGTAATCCCAGCACTTTGGGATGTGGAGACAAGAGGACTGTCTGAGTCTAGGGCTTCAATACCAGCCTGGGCAACTTGGTGAGACCTTGTCTCTACAAAAAAAAAAAAATTAGCTGGGCATGATAGCGCACGCATATAGGTTCAGCTACTTGGAAGTCTGAGGCAGAAGGATCGCCTGAGCCCAGTAGTTCGAGGTGGCTGTAAGCGTGCCCCTGGACTCAGGCAATCCTCTTGTCTCCACATCCCAAAGTGCTCGGATTACAGGCAGTGAGCCACCACACCCAGTCGTCATGTGTTTCGGTTTTTTTTTTTTTTTTTTTTT
>NW_007250933.1:282163-289802 GCF_000164805.1 Carlito syrichta | reverse complement strand
GTTTCGGTTTTTTTTTTTTTTTTTTGAGTTGGAGTCTCACTCTGTTGCCCAGACTGGAGTGCAGTGGCCGCTCCCGGCCACCGCAGCCTCGCCTGCTGGGCTCCGGCGATCCTTCCGCCTTAGCCTTCCAAGTAGCCGGAATTACAGGCATGCACTACCACGCCCGGCTGATTTTTTGATTTATTGTAGAGATGAGGTCTCGCCGCCCGGGCGGGTCTCGAACCCGCGGGCTCAGGCAATCCACTCACCTCAGCCTCCCAAAGGCGCGGGATTACAGGCTGAGCCACCGAGCCCGGCTCATCATGTGTTTCAATAAGTATATCCCCTGTTTCAAAAAAAAAAAAGAAAGAAACATGACAAGAGTACAACAAAATCCCACCAACAAGAACTGTGCATTGAATATATTCTCTATCTAGTAACTGTATAGGTTTGGATTTGGTAGGCCAAATTTCTGTATAACAAGCTATACCCATATTCTCATCTTTTATCACAAAATAAGAAAAGTAGATTTCAACTTGAAGATTGCTGGTCCACTCAACATGTTTTTTGTTTTTGTTTTTGTTTTTGAGTTGGAGTCTCACTCTGTCGCCCAGACCGGAGTGAAGTGGCCACTCCCGGCCACCGCAGCCTTGACCTGCTGGACTCCGGCGATCCTTCCACCTCAGCCTTCCGAGTAGCCGGAATTACAGGCGCGCGCTACCACACCCTACTGATTTCTTGATTTATTGTAGAGATGAGGTCTCGCTGCCCAGGCGGGTCTCGAACCCGCGGGCTCAGGCAATCCACTCACCTCAGCCTCCCAAAGGCGCGGGATTACAGGCTGAGCCACCGAGCCCGGCTCACTCAACATGTTTTATTGTGTTTGTGGAATGTCTAAAAGTTAGTTACATTGCATTATTTTATCTATCTATCTATCATCTATCTATTTATTGAGTCAGAGTCTCACTCTGTCACCCAGGCTGGAGTGCAGTGGCACACTCATAGCCACCGCAGCCTCGACCTGCTGGACTCAGGCAATCCTTCCACCTCAGTCCTCCAAGTAGCTGGAACTACAGGCAGGCGCCACCACATCCAGTTTATTTTTTGATTTATTGTAGAGATGAGGTTTCACCAACTTGCCCAGGCTGTTCCCGAACCCCTGGACTCAGGCAATCCTCTCACCTCAGCCTCCCAAAGTGCTGGGATTACAAGCGTGAACCATTGTGACTCGCTTGTCATTTTATCTCTTAAAGAAACATTCCTAGCCGGGCTCGGTGGCTCAGCCTGTAATCTCACGTCTTTGGGAGGCTGAGGTGAATGAATTGCCCAAGCCCGCAGGTTTGAGACCCGCCTGGGCAGGTGAGACCTCACCTCTACAATAAATCAAAAAATTAGCCAAGCGTGGTAGCGCATGCCTGTAATTCCGGCTACTCGGAAGGCTGAGGCGGAAGGATCGCCAGAGCCCAGCAGGTCGAGGCTGCGGTGGCCAGGAGCGGCCACTGCACTCCAGTCTGGGAGACACAGTGAGACTTCAACTCAAAAAAAAAAAATAGAAGAAAGAAAGACAACTTGTGTAAATACTACTGGAGAAGTACATCCTTCATGGAAGGCAGTGTAGCAATAAACATAGCAAAAACTTTTTAAAAGTTTATATTCTAAATGAAAACCAAAATGAGATACTATTAGACACCTATTAGACATCGCTTTAAAAAAAAAAAAAAAACACAGTCGGGCACAGTGTCTCACGCCTGTAATCCCAGCACTCCGGGAGGTGGAGGTGAAAGAATTCGAAACCAGGGGTTCGAGACCAACCTGGGCAACTTGGCAAGATCTCATTTCCTAAAGCAAACAAACAAATAAATAAATAAAATTAGCCGAGTATGGTAGTGCACACCTGTGGTTCCAGCTACTTGGAAGGATGAGCTGGAAGAATTGCCTGAGCCCATTAGGTCAAGGCTGAGGTGGCCATGAGCATGCCACTGCATTCCAGCCTGGGTGACAGAATGAGACTCCAACTCAAAACAAACAAACAAACAAACAAAAAATGGACACTATTAAGTGTTGACAAGAGTGAGGAGTAACTGGCACTCTCATACATTGCTAGTGGGAATGCAAAACAGTACAACCACCATGAAAAACAGTTTGGCAGCTTTTTTACAAAATTAAACATACGCTTACCAGAAAATCCAGCACTAGGTGTTTACTCCCTCTCCTAGGTATTTACCCAAGAACAATAAAAACATATGTCCACTCAGAGAACTGTACTGGAAAGTTTACAGTGGTTTTATTCATAGTTGCAAAAACTAGAAACCCACATGTTCTTCAGCTGACAGATAAACAAACATCTGTTTGTACATCTATGCAATAGAAAAACTCAGCAATAAAATGGAACAAATTTCTGCCATGCAACCACATGAGTAAATGCTAAGTGGAAGAAACCAGACTCAAAAGGCTGCAGAGTGTATAATTTTATACATAAGACATTCTGGGGAAGCCAGAATTATAGGGTCCACAGATTAGTTGTTACCAAAGGATGTGTGGAAAGGAAGGTGACTCCAGAGGGGCACGCACAAGGGAATTATGGCAAGGGTGGAAGTAGTGAGACAATTCTATATCTTGATTATAATGATGGTCACATGATTGTATATATGTGTCAAAATTCATAGAACTGTACACTAAATAATATGTCATGGGATAGCCAGGCTCGGTGGCTCAGCCTGTAAGCCCGCGCCTTTGGGAGGCTGAGGTGAGTGGATTGCCTGAGCCCGCGGGTTCGAGACCCGCCTGGGCAGCGAGACCTCATCTCTACAATAAATCAAAAAATCAGCCGGGCATGGTAGCGCATGCCTGTAATTCTGGCTACTTGGAAGCTGAGGCGGAAGGATCGCCGGAGCCCAGCAGGTCGAGGCTGCGGTGGCCGGGAGCGGCCACTGCACTCCAATCTGGGCGACAGAGTGAGACTTCAACTCAAAAAAAAAAAAAGCACATTATCAACAGGGTGCCTGAATGAAACGTAATTGTACACTTAACCCTTAACTGTACCCCACAAAACCATAATAAAAAATATTGATTATGAAAAAAAAAGCACAAAAGTCAAATCTTTCCTACGTACATAGACTTATAGCCAATTTGTGATAATGATACTTAAATATAACATGTACAATCGTGAAGTAATAAAAATGTTGGTTGGTAGAAAAATAAGGAAAATGAAGCATCTATGAGCTCACTAGTTACTGTATTCCACTTTTGCAGATATTGCCTTAGAAACAACTTTAAGTTTAGGACAAGGAATGATGGCTCACACCTGTAATCCCAACACTTTGAGAGACTGAAGCAGGAGAATCACTTGAGCCCAGGAATTCGAGACCAGCCTGGGCAACATAGTGAGACATTGTCTCTATAAAAAAAATTCAAAAACACTAGCCAGGCATGCTGGCATGTGCCTGTCGTCCCAAATACTCAGGAGGCTGAGACAGAAGGATTGCCTGAACCTAGGAGATTGAGGCTATGGTGATCCATGATGGGGTCACTGTACTCTAGCCAGGGTGACAGAGTGAGACTCTGTCTCAAAATAATAACAATAATAATAATAAATAAAGGGTAAAATTGACATTTAAAAAAAAGAAGTTGGGCTTGTTGGCTCACACCTGTAATCCCAGCACTTTAGGAGGCAGAGACGAGAGGATTGCCTGAGCTTAGGGGGTCGAGACCAACCTGGGCAACATAGCGAGACCTCATCTCTATAATAAATCAAATATTAGCCAGACATGGTGGCTCATATCTGTAGTTCCAGCTACTTGGAAGGCTGAGGCAGAAGGATCACCTGAGCCCAACAAGTCGAGGTGCAGTGGCTATGAGCATGCCACTGCACTCCAGCCTGGGCGACAGACAGAGTGAGACTCTGACTCAAAAAAAAAGTTTAAAAAAAATTTTTTTAGCCGGGCTTTGTGGCTCAGCCTGTAATCCCACGCCTTTGGGAGGCTGAGGTGAGTTGATTGCCTGAGCCCGTGGGTTCGGGACCCGCCTGGGTAACTTGGCGAGACTTCATCTCTACAATAAATTAAAAATTAGCCAGGCATGGTAGCACGCGCCTGTCATTCCAGCTACTTGGAAGGCTGAGGCGGAAGGATAGCCGGAGCCCAGCAGGTCGAGGCTGCAGTGGTCGGTAACGGCCACTGCACTCCAGTCTGGGCGACAGAGTGAGACTCCAACTCAAAAAAAAAAAAAAAAAATTTTTTTTAAAGAAATGACTTTAAGTTTAAAAAACAATATTGTTTTTTGTATTTGGATTTCCTCTTCAGAGCAATGCCTGCCCAACTGCTACAGGAAATTAATTGAGGTAGCAGAAACCAAAACTGAAATGTCCTCTATAGACTTTAAAAGTTTTTAAAGTGTCCTAACATGTGTTCAGTGAGGAGTCATTCAGAGTCTGATTCTTTGTCTAAAAATTATTTTTTGAGTCCGAGTCTCACTGTGTTGCCCAGCCTGGAGTGCAATGACATTATCACAACAATCACAGCTCATGGCAGCCTCGATCTGGGCTCAGGTGATCCTTCCACCACATCCTCATTAGCTGGGACTACAGGCATGTGCTATCACACCCTGCTAATTTATTTACTTATTTTTGTAGAGACAAGGTTTCACTATATTGTCCAGACTGGTCTCGAACTCCTGGACTCAAGCAATCCACCCACCTCAGCCTCCCAAAGTGCTGAGATTACAGGCATTAAGCCACTGCACCCAGTTGTCCAAATAATATTTTTATGTGACCTCAGCCAAATCACTTTACTTTTCAAGACTCACATACTTCTAAAAATTGGATAGTTATTTTGAGAGTAAATAAGATGTCAGTAAAAATGAAGCAAGCCTTTTGCCATAAGATTTCAAAGAGATCCAAATACAAATTTATCACAAGCTAGTCTAAGAACAGACTTCTGACTTGGGGGATGATTTAAACCAGTAATAAGCTGCCCATTGTTACAAGATTTTGCTATATTATCCTCTGATTCGTATTCCTGTAGAGATTCAGACATAGTAATTCCTTTTTAGAAATCTTATTAGTGAAAGTTTCTCACCATTGAAAGGCAGTAGTATGAATGTTCATGTTTTTTGCTTGGGTTGGTACACAATTGTCATCTGAGTTAGCTGAATGGAAGAGAATAAGAAGGAAGGGGATAAAACAGGCAGAATGAGGTGGCCACCAGAGCATGGAAGAAATAATTACAAATTCCAGGTCACTGTAATAACCTTTTTCCTCCCTCCTTTCAGAAAGAGTAGTTTAGTAAATATATTAATGAGAATCTTGCTTTGACATAACCTATCTTTTGATGTCACCCTCAGAGACTATGACGCATTGGGTCGTCTGCCTTAAAGTGTCAAATGTTATGTTTTTGTTTGTTGTTTTTTTGAGTCGGAGTCTCACTCTGTCACCCAGGCTGGAGTGAAGTGGCATGCTCACAGCTACCACAGCCTCAACCTGCTGGGCTCAGGCGATCTTTCCGCTTCAGCATCCTCGTACATCTGCACTTCTGACAGGTACTCAGGCTGCTGGTCTGAGGGACCACCCTTGAGAACCACTGCCCTATACCAACTGGAGAAGCAGAGGGAGTAAGAAGTTTGCCATTCCTTGTAGGGATTCCAGCCAGCTGGAAAAAACAGTCACATTTTTCTTTGAGGTTCCTTCACTAGTTTGCAAACATATATTAAAGCCTGGGCGTGATGACTCACACCAATAATCCTAGCACTTTGGGAGGCTGAGGTGAGAGAATTGCCTGAGCTCATCTGTTCGAGCCCGGCCTGGGCAACTTGGTGAGACCTCATCTCTACAATAAATTTAAAAGTTAGCCAGGTATGGTGGTGTGTGCCTGTAGTTCCAGCTACTTGGAAGGCTGAAGCAGAAGGATCCTAGCAGGTCAAGGCAGTGGTGGCCGTGAGCAGTGTGCCACTGCACTCCAGCCTGGGCTACAGAGTGAGACTCTGACTCAAAACAAATAATAATAAAAATAAAAAAACAAATATATATCAAGTAGTTCTAGATGCTGGCTACCATGACATGCCCTAGAAATACAAAAAAGAATAAGACACGATCCCTGAACTGGGCTCGGTGGCTCAGCCTGTAATCCCGCGCCTTTGGGAGGCAGAGGTGAGTGGATTGCCTGAGCCCGCGGGTTTGAGACCCACCTGGGCAACTTGGTGAGACTTCATCTCTACAATAAATCAAAAATTAGCCAGGCGTGGTAGCACATGCCTGTAATTCTGGCTACTTGGAAGGCTGAGGCAGAAGGATCGCCGGAGCCCAGCAGATCGAGGCTGTGGTGGCTGGGAGTGGCCACTGCACTCCAGTCTGGGTGACAGAGTGAGATCCCAGCTCAAAAAAAAAAAAAAAAAAAGACACGATCCCTGACTTCAAGAACCTCACCATCTCTTAGGAGATGCAGATACCTTAACCAATTACTAGAACACAGTGGTGAGAAGTTCTAAACAGTGGTAGAACAAAGTGTTATGGGAACCAAGGTGGTGGGGGCAGGGGAACAATTAGCAATGAGATATCTTTACCTATCAGCAATCTTTCTTTCTTTCTTTTTTTATTTTGAGTTGAAGTCTCACTGTGTCACCCAGACTGGAGTGCAGTGGCCGCTCCCGGCCACCTTAGCCTCGACCTGCTGGGCTCTGGCGATCTTTCTGCCTCAGCCTTCACACCCAGCTGATTTTTTGATTTATTGTAGAGATGAGGTCTCACTGCCCAGGCGGGTCTCGAACCCGCGGGCTCAGGCAATTCACTCACCTCAGCCTCCCAAGGTGCGAGATTACAGGCTGAGCCACCGAGCCCAACTTAGTTTTTGATTTATTGTAGAGATGAAGGCTCGCCAAGTTGCCCAGGCAGGTCTCGAACCCGCAGGCTCAGGCAATCCACTCACCTTGGCCTCCCAAAGTGCTGGGATTACAGGCTGAACCACTGAGCCCGGCCCAGCAATCTTTCTATAGGACAAGATATAACTAGGGTAATTTAACCTGGTCCTATAGTTATAGATAAGAACATAACAGCCAAGTGTGGGGCTTCACGCCTGTGATCCCAGAACTTTGGGAGCCAGAGGTGAGGGGATTGCCTGAGCCCAGGGGTGAGATCAACCTGGGCAACTTGGCAAGACCCCATCTCTTCAAGTAAATAAAAAAATTAACCAGGCAAGGTAGTACACGCCTCTAGTTCCCAAAAAGTGCAGATTTAGATGTGGACACAACCCAGACCTACAGATTCAGGAACCATGGCGATGAGGTCCAGAAATCTGTATTTTATGTTTTCCAGGTAATACCAGTGCACACTGATGTCTGAGACCCAGTGGTGTAGGAAGAAGCTCATGGGTGCTGAATCCCTAAATCTCCCAACTCAGTCTCTACAAGGCCTATTAATGAGTTTGGAATGATGCCTGATAGCCTTCTGCTTTAAAATCTGTGAAATAGCCAGGCTCAGTGGCTCAGCCTGTAATCCCACCTTTGGGAGGCTGAGGTGAGTGGATTGCCTGATCCCGCGGGTTGGAGACCCGCCTGGGCAACTTGGCGAGACCTCATCTCTACAATAAATCAAAAAATCAGCCAGGCGTGGTATCACGCGCCTGTATTTCCAGCTACTTGGAAGGCTGAGGCGGAAGGATCGCCGGAGCCC
>NW_007250933.1:268073-281394 GCF_000164805.1 Carlito syrichta | reverse complement strand
AACCCGCGGGCTCAGGCAATCCATTCACCTCAGCCTCCCAGAGGCGCAGGATTACAGGCTGAGCCACCGAGCCCGGCTTGCATGTAATTCTGTATCCTCACTGATTCCCTCTGCTCCGCAGTTACCACCTGGACTGTTGGTGTTCCTGTGTGACCACTCTTGTTTCCTTTTCGTCTGCCTCCCTTCCTTATTGAACTCTCACTTAGTCCATCACACAAACTCAGAGCACTTAGTGGGTTCCTAGAATGTGCGTTTTAGACTAGTGCGTTTAAATATCTTGCTTAAGACCTTTTAAGAAGAGACAACAAACCGGGCTCGGTGGGCTCAGCCTGTAATCCCGCACCTTGGGAGGCTGAGGTGAGTGGATTACCTGAGCCCGCGGGTTCGAGACCCACCTGAGCAACTTGGTGAACCCTCATCTCTACAATAAATCAAAAATTAGCCAGGCGTGGTAGCACACGCCTGTAGTTCCAGTTACTCGGAAGGCTGAGGTGGAAGGATCGCCAGAGCCCACCAGGTCGAGGCTGCGGTGGCCGGGAGCTGCCACTGCACTCCAGTCCGGGTGACAGAGTGAGACTCCAACTCAAAAAAAAAAAAGAAGAGACAAAAGGAAAGTCGCCACAATTGGACACCGATTCTCTGACTTGTTAAAGTTTCAGTGTATTTGCAGGGACAGGAGATGGCGCCAGAAGGCAGTGGAATGCGTCGTTTGGGTTTAAGGGTGTTAGCCAACCCCAGAGGGAGAAAAGGGCTTCAGAGGGAGAGGTCAGAATTCAAACAAAGGTGCCAGAGTTGGAACAGAAACTAAGACAGAAGGGGAGAGGGGGTTGGGTCGTTTTTTTTTTAAACCTAGATGTAAAAGTCCCCTTGATACCTACTCCAAATAAGCATGGCTAGAAAGCAACGACAGAAATACCCACAGTAAAGCCAAAGATCAAAATAAAGTCGAGTTCCTGGAGGACCACCTGCCTCCTCTTGCCCTCTCTTCTAGAAACCAGGGCCTTTGTCTATTTGGGAAGCACAAGGGCCTGGGGTGGGGGAGTGTAGGGGAAGGCTGCTCACTCAGGATTGAGGAAGTGGAGATTTGGGGCTAAGACATCTTTGGGAACAATGTTCAATTCTGTAGGCAAAATCCCAGAGCTCACCAGCAGTGAAAGACTTCCCGGAAGAAATCCCACACGAAGCGTTCCTGATTAAAATTTTAAAATTCATGGATGAGCCAGGAGGTGGCGCCTGGCAAGACATACTACCTGCCCGGGGAGTCTGAATCTCAGCCCGGCTCTGGCTCCACAGGAACTCTGTCCTGGCAAAGGTCATTCTACCCAGATCTGTTCTGGACTTTTCCTTCCATGCCAAGCTGTCTCTGCTTTCTTTTTTTGTTATTGTTGTTTCTTTGCATAAATTACCCTGACCCCCAGGAAGTCTAATTTATAATTTAAGTATTTTTATTCTCCTTAGATGGGATGGATGAAGCTTTGAGGGAACCTCAAAACATAAAACTTTCCTGTAGGGGGAAAAGAATTCAGAGGGCGATAAGAAAATAAAAAAGGAAATGACATCTGCAGAATGGCTTGGCTTTGCAGATCAATCACAGGGGACAGAGAGGCTTGGTGAGCGCCTGTCTCCGCAGGGGCTGATGATCCAGCATTTGCATTGTTCCCGTGCATTTGGCTTTTTTCCTGCTCCCTGATTTAGCTTTTGCTCCCTTTGTTTGGCTATTTATTGCCACTCGGCAGGAGCAAGGAGGGCAGAGGGAGCTCCGATGGGCGCATCCTCCTGGCTGGCAACTCTGGTGAAGGGCATGGAGGATAAAGGCTTCAATGTCTGACTTGAAATGATCTGTGGGTTTTGCATTCTCTAATGAGGGATTTAGGATGTACATTCCGATCGGGATTTCCAGTCCCGTGGGGGAGCAGACACCAGCCCGCATTCCTGAGACGCGCAGCCTCCATGCGCCGCTGGCCCAGCTCCGGTGGCAGGTTTCACTCAGTCCCACATGTCCTACCCCAGCCCTTTGTTGGGCAGGAGGGAAGACCCTGGGCCCCTCTTCCATCTGGATCACATGGTCCCTGGTCCCTCCCCTCTCTTTCTCAGGAGTCCGCCTTTTTCTGATGGTCGTAGTAGTGATTATTACTACAGTCTTTCCTTCTCTCCTCCAGCTTTGGCCTCTCTGCCAGAGGTCAGTGTCCTCTTCAGTGACAAAAGCCGCCCTAGATCTGGGCTCCCCGGGGAGGGAGGTGGCTGGGTCTGGCAGTCAGAGCCGCTGTCTCTCCATGGTGCTGCTCCAGCCCCTCCCCCGCTGAGCATACAAATGGGCTTTATCCAGCAAACAAAACCACCCCCCCCCAGGCCACAAAGGCACGTGGACCCAGGCCTTACCGTGGGAAGGGGGTGGTGACAGGCGCAGGAGACGAGATAGCTTCATACAAGTTCTCCTCGCTCGCCTCGCCTCATTTCCCACAACCCGGATTTTAGTCCTCAACTTCCCTGCCCTCACCTGCACCCAGAGCCCCCAACTCCTCCTGGCTGTATATCTCCTGACTCTGGGCTCCTCCTAAGCCAGGGCAGCTCAGATCTGCCCCTTACCACCTAGGGCGCCGCTCCTCCTTGGAGGCTCAGCCAGGTGGGGGAATGGAAACACAGTGTCCTCTTGAGGGGGCTGAACTGGAACCCAAAGCTCCTTCCCTTGCTCCCGCCTGCTCCAGGGGACACCCATCTGAGCAGCGTGTGTGTGACTAGCAAAGGAAGGAAGAGCTCACCCCAGCTGGGCTCCTGAGCGGGGCCGGGGCTCCTCCACAGCTCCTGCGAGCCGGGCCATTCTGCATGCCTAATCGGCTATTTAAGGAGCTGTTCGCCAGCAGCCCAGGCAGCCCCCCCTCCCCACACACACCCGTCCAGAGCCACCTTAAGAGCAGGAGGCAGTTGTGAAGTCGCTGGCCAGCAAGTGGAGTGAAGACTACAGAGGGAGATAAAGAGAGAGGAAAGAGCGAGAGGCAGCCAGAGATCTGTCCTGGAGACCCTGAAGCCCACGGTACCCCACTGGAAGCCAGATCCCCTGGAAGCCCACAGAGACACAGAGACAGCAAGAGAAAAGAAATCAATACACTCAACGCCACGAACTCCTCTCTCTCTCTCCTCTCTCTCTCTCTCTCTCTCTCTCTCTCTCTCTCTCTTTCTCTCTCTCTCTCTCTGCCTACCCTAGTCCTCTGGTCCTCTGGTCCCCAAACTCCCAGTCCCCGTTCCCCCTCCTGGGATACCATGTTCTCCGCACTCCTGCTAGAGGTGATTTGGATCCTGGCTGCAGATGGGGGTAGGTACAATTGGATGTCTGTGTGTCGATCTGTGCTAAGGTCCACAAGTCGCTATGTGGCTTCATGCGGGGAGGAGAGGTGTAAAAGGCGGCTAGAGGTTGGAACAATAGGCTCAGGGGTGGGGGAAAAGAGAGAAAGGAGTGTGGACAAGACCACTTCCCTTCTTCTCCCTTTGCCTTTCCCGCCTTGCTGGTATTGGGGTGGGGAGAGCTAGCAGGGGGGCAGGGTATGTGCACACAGAAGTGCTGGAGTCTTTTTGCAGCCTACAGAGTTTGTCCAGAGCTCTTTCTGTCACTGCCCTAGTCCCAGGCTGTCCTCCTGGGTTTTTTATTTACAAACTCCTCCAATTTGGAGTCATAGAGGCCTGGAATGAAAGGACTGAGGGCTGGTGGGGGTGGGAGGGCGATACCCTCAGCCCCACTGAGACCCTGATCTCCAACGGATCCATGAGCCCTCATGGTCAAGGTCTCCTTGTGGTTCAATGGATCCCAGTTTCCCCCTGAAAGCAGCAGCAGGAATCGTCAACATTTGCTGGAAACATTACAGCCCACAAAGGACTTTCAGGAGCTCCCAGATGAGGAGGGATTCCTGGGAGAACAGGCCGAGGTGCTCCAGGAGTGTCCCCAGGGACCCCTACACTTCTTTTTTGTTTCCTGGGCCTAGCACAGTATCCATCCAGGAGATAGTAGGTCTGTGATTGAAGAACAGGGTATGGGGGGTGCAGAGCTTAAGGGAAATGCTGGAAGAATTATGGGGGCAGGAGAGCCAACAGAGAGTCACAAGACTCACCTAAGGAGAAAGAAAAACAGGGGAAAGTGAGGGAAAGACATAGAATGAATGTGTTGTGGATTTGGTGGGAGCGGACGGGTGCCTTCACAGAACCAGGGGGTCCAAGTTGTTGGAGTGTCCCACAGAGTTGGTAAATGAGAGGCTGCCTCCCTCCTCCCTGGGCTGCTTTGCACAGTTGCATAAACCGAGAACTGGACAGCAGAATAGACGGAGGATGAGATCATTGATGAGTTTGAGGAATATAAGGGAATAAAGGAAGGGGATTTAGGACTTTTCTCCAGAGTTTCTAGTAATTTGAATATTGCGGCATAAACCTACATGAAAGTTCTCTTCCTGAGGCAGTCTGGCCCTGGGCAGGGGCCGGACTGGCGACCCTCAGCCTTCCAGCCAGATTCGGGACTGTACGAGAGCCTGGCATGTGACCCGGCTGGCAGCTCTCTTGTCTACACACAATGCTTCACTTTCATCCTGTTCCGGCCATGGCTGCTTGTGCCCACCCACCACCCTCAATCTAGAGTAGACCCTGTCCTGACTCTGGCCCTTTCCTAACCATCTGCGAATGTAGGGAGCAGAGGTTCCTGGTGATGGGAGTTTCCTCCAGAGCTACTGGGACCAGGAAGAATTTAAATATGAATTTACAGCTCGGTGCCTTGACTCATGCAACTCTTCAAAGCAAAGGAATAATCCTCCAACCTCCCTTCTCCCCGTAGGAGCACACGTGCACGTGTGTGCGCGCACACACACAGACAACCTTTCCCCTTTCTAGTCTCATTCCTCCAAACCCGCCCCCCCCATCTTCTAAGTGTTAGATTGACTTGACACAGGTTAGAGAAAAGTTAGGCTGGGCCAACAGCACATTTGGATCCAGGTTAATTTTAGTCTCGAGCTTTACCCTTTCGCGCTCCTCCTCGCCTTTACTCGGCAGGCACAAGCACAGCCTGGCTGGTGATTTTAAATAGGCCCCCCGACCTTTCCATAGAGGTGTCCAGTTTCAGGGCTTCCTTTGGGAAGTGCGGGAGTCGAGGGAGGAGCCAGAGCAGAGAGCGAGGTGGAGCAGTACTGAGTGCTCAGGGGAGGGGAGCACAGAGGCCAGGGCCGCCTGAGGCTGCACTGGCTGTAACCCAAACTATTACGCCTTGCAGGTCAACACTGGACATACGAAGGTGAGAGCAGAGTGTGAGACCTACCGCCTCCCCATACACACTGGGACCTCCTCGCCTGGCAGGAAGACGTGCGGTGGGGAGGTTTCCTTTAGCACCCAGCCCGGCTCCTCAGATCTGGGCCTCCCCATGCCTTGGGCTTCGCATCCATGGCACCTAGATCTGGTTCTCATTGTCAAATCCCACACCATCTGACTGGGCAGGCAGCCAGTTAGGTCCTTAGTCAGTCCTTGTAGGAGTGAGGGAGCTGGAAACTGGTGGGGAAGAGAACTCTGAGCTTAGCTGCCAGGTCTCCTGGCTCTCTCTATTCCAACCGGTCCTACCCACAACCTGCACCTGGAATTGGGATGCAGCTGGAGGTCAAGGGTGAAGAGACTGGCAGGATGGTTTGTGACCCTGGGGAGGTGGAACTCAAGTCCTGTGAGCTGCTGATTTACGACTTAACTGAACTCCAGAGTTCACGCAAGGTCTGTGTGAGAGCAAGAAATGAATGACAAAGTCAGGATGCCTGAATCCCAAGACCACTTGAAGGGGGCCCCGAGGAGACCTCAGCTCTCTAGAATCATTTTACTTCCCCGTCTGCCTATCCCTACTCATCCATCCACTGTCTGGGTACTCAGACTTGCTATTCACTGCCTCTTCCCTTCATTCAGCTTCTTGTCCTCAAACTACAGGTAAGTAAGAGAGCCAGCACTCCCCACTTGTCAGCACACCTGGGGAATCACCTCACCCAGCACAGCAGGGGTTTTGGCCTGGGTGGAAGGAAGTACATTGCTACCTCCACACAGATGTATGACTTGCTGGGGGAGGAGCGTCGAGGGGTAGCCAATGTCCTTGTAACTCTCACCAGGCCCCCATGGTCAGGACCACTGGCCAGCCTCTTACCCTGAGTGTGGAAGCAATGCCCAGTCCCCCATCGACATCCAGACTGACAGGGTGACATTTGACCCTGAGTTGCCTGCTCTGCAGCCCCATGGATATGACCAACCTGGCACTGAGCCGTTGGACCTACACAATAACGGCCACACAGGTAAAAGCCTGGGCTCCAAGGAGCCGTCGTTTCTAGCCCAAATCTTAGCAGTCAGGGAAACGTTTGGAAATCTTAGAAGTCATGAAGAGTTTGGACTAGGACACAATGACAGGGATGGCTGGTCCTGGGGAAGAGGACCTGGGCACTGGGAAAAGTCATCCTCCTAACTTGTGACTTCTCAGAAAGCTTGGTCTGTGGATCTGGAGATATAAGAATGGGGGTCAGGCTCCTGCAGCCAAGGTGGGAATTGAGATGTCTGTGATCTAGCTCAATGGGCAGGTTCGTGTCCTAGCACTGACATGCTCTTCACAGAGGAAACGGGAGAGTCGCTACAAAAGCATCAGCCTGTGGGAAGAACTGGGTGCTAGGAAGAGGTGGAGCAGTACTAAGTGCCTAGGGAGGGGAGTGTGGAGGCCAGGGCTGCCCAAGGCTGCGCTGGCTGTAACCCAAACGAAGAGGGAGGCCAAACCTCCCAGAAGTGGTGGCAAGCTAGGAGTGGGAACACGTCCACATCTCACCAATCTTCGCTTGCTCTTTTCCTCACAGTGCAACTCTCTTTGCCCCCTACTCTGCATCTGGGTGGGCTTCCCGGAAAATACGTGGCTGCCCAGCTCCACCTGCACTGGGGTCAGAAAGGATCCCCAGGGGGATCAGAGCACCAGATCAATGGTGAAGCCACAGCTGCAGAGGTACTAGGGAATGAAGAGTTTGAACTAGGACGCAGTGACAGGGATGGCTGGACACTGGGAAGTCATGTTGGGGATAAGGCCAACCTTTGCGGGACAGACTTAGTGGATGCTGGTGGCGTTGCGGGGGGTGGAGGTGGGCAGCTAGGGTCAAGGCCCTGAAGGGGGTGGGGAAACATGGAACGATGCACGTCCCTCTTCCTTCCCTCAGCTCCATATCGTACACTATGACTCTGATTCCTACGACAGCTTGAGTGAGGCTGCCCGGAAGCCTCAGGGCCTGGCTGTCCTGGGCATCCTGATTGAGGTCAGTACCCCCCAACCTTCCCAGGCCTCACTCTGCTTCCTCTGCATTCTTCAGATCCATCCTGTTGCTGGCCTCTCTCCCAAGGCAGGCAGCAACCCACCCTGTTTATTCTATGCACGAATGTCTTCCTCCAAACACAGACTCATTCCAAACTCTCTCCCTTTCCTCCCCTTCCAGGTGGGTGAGACTAAGAATATAGCTTATGAACAAATTCTGAGTCACTTGCATGAAATCAGGCATAAAGGTGAGCCCTAAAAAGCTATAGTAGGAGGAAGTGAGATTAGACTTTAGAGAAACTTCCAAAAATTTACCTCAGAAGCCTTGGGATGAGGCCAGGAGTTGGGGCCAAGGAGCTTTGCTTCCAGGAGCCCTGTCTAGGTAAGCAAGTACTGGTCTGTTCTCCCCAGATCAGAAGACCTCAGTGCCTCCCTTCAACGTGAGAGAGCTGCTCCCCCCACAGCTGGGGCAGTTCTTCCGATACAATGGCTCGCTCACGACTCCCCCCTGCTACCAGAGTGTCCTCTGGACAGTCTTCATTCGAAGGGCCCAGATTTCAATGGAGCAGGTGAGTGGTGGAAAGGTAAGGTGAGAGAGACAGAATTTTGGTTTTTTTGTTTCTGGGGGCTTTTTTTTTTTGAGTCAGAGTCTCACTCTGTTGCCCAGGCTGGAGTGCAAGGCATGCTCACGGTCACCCCAGCATCGACCCACTGGGCTCAGGTGATCCTTCCGCCTCAGCCTTCCAAGTAGCCAGAACTACAGGCGTGCGCTACCACACCCAGCTTATTTTTTGATTTATTGTAGAGACAGGGTCTTGCCAAGTTGCCCAGGATGGTCTCAAACCCCTGGGATCAGGCAATCCTTTTGCCTCGGCCTCCCAAAGTGCTGGGATTACAGACGAGCCACTGCGCCTGGCCAAGTTTTAACTTCAGATCTTTTATCCCTCCCTAGAGTGACGCTTTTTCCATTGTCTACTCCTCAGCTGGAAACACTCCAAGAGACGTTGTTCTCCACAGAAGAGGAGTCCTCTGAGCTGCTGGTGCAGAACTACCGAGCCCCTCAACCTCTCAATCAGCGAGCAGTCTTGGCTTCCTTCATCCAAGGTGACTGTGCAGGGTTCAGAAGAGGAGGTGGGAAACTGGGAGACTCAATGGCAGGAACTAGGGAGCCCATGAGAAGGAAAGGGCTAAGATGGAAAGGGGTTTCCAGGACTTGCTGGACTGGGAACCACCCTTTACCCCCAGGCATAGTTGCAGAGTCCTGCCCCCAGCTGGGATGCTAATCTGAAGTCCTACTAACAAATTTTCTTGCCTTACAGCAGGACCCTTGTACACCACAGGTAAGACGGCCCTACCAGGTATTGGGGGTGGGGGGGTGCCCTCAGCGAGTGGGGAAAAGTTCAGCATCTACACAGTCCTAGGCTGACACCATCCCTCTTTATCTCCCCCAGGTGAAATGCTGAGTCTAGGTGTGGGAATCCTGGTTGGCTGTCTCTGCCTTCTGCTGGCTGTCTATTTCATCGCCAGAAAAATTCGGTGAGGTCCTGCTTTCCATTCTTCCAGACCTTCTTCTCTGTTAAAAAAAAAAATATTCTCCTATCTCACCTTTCATCTGCTTCACTTGGGACACTGGTCATTCCCATGACCCAGGAAGAAGAGGCTGGAAAACCGGAAGAGTGTGGTCTTCACCTCAGCACGAGCCGCCACTGAGGCCTAAGCTCCCTCTCAGAGACGGTGAATGTGGATGCCTTCCCCTCATGCCTATCGGAAAGCCTCTAAGATGGGGTGCAGGGACTGGCCAGAAAATACCATAGGAGTAGTAAACAGACAACCCTCCTTCCTCGGGACATCCCCTGCAGAGAGGTATGGACCCAGGTCCTTGTTCAAGGAAGAAGAGCTTCTCAAAACGTGGAGAAGCAGGAGGTCCCTGTGTTGTTACTGCAGGGAACAAACTGTTGAGTCACAGGGGAAGTTCAAGATGCATCCCAAGTCCCCATTCCCTCAGCTCTATGCCACTTTCCCTCGATAGACTGCAGGATCCAAGAGTTGCTGTTGAGGTTACATATATATTTTTTGCTCGGTATATTTGGAAATTAAAGTTTCTGATTTTAATTCTGACCTATACTTCGGGACTCTCGAGGGTGGCCAAGTTCCTCAATCCCTCAGGGAGGAGAGATGGCACAGGACAGGAAAAAGAAGCAAGGGTGATCAACTCCTTCCATCCACCCCTGGAAGATTCCCTTCTGGAAGAAAAATACTTAACCCAAAGTTCTGACATGTTAAACCACCAGCCCACATTTCTGCCCTTGCACTAAAGCTATGCTTGGAGGTCAGTGGCTGCCAGGTTAGGAAAGAGGCTGAACGAGAGACGTGAGAGGGCAGAAATCTCAGTTCACATGTTATCCCCTCCCTGAAAAGCCAAGTTCCCCACAATTACAAAGTCCTTTTTATTAGTCAAAATCACAATCACCTTGATTAAAAGGATGGAATACCCCACCCTCAGCAGAAAATGATACAGTTTATAGAAAACCTCCCCACCCCTCCCACAGCCCAATTAAAAACTACAAAAAATCTGCCCTCCTTCCCTACGATGTCCTGGCAGTCTGGTTCCTCCAGGGCACTGCAGCTCTGGAGTGGGCCAGCTCACCACAGCACCCTCCGCTTCGCCTTGGGGAGAGGAGGGATGCTGGTGGTCAAGGAGGGTGACACCATTAGTTCCAGCAATGCCAGTTCCCAAACATGCACTTCCTTCCTTTCCCCCAGGGCCTGGAACCAAGGGGAAAGGGTCAGAAATGAGCCCAGCCACAAGGAGCAATTCGAGGAGAGAAAATGTAGCCCAAGGAGGTTAGAAGAGTTCCACCACACCTCCTCCCGCCCCCCACTCAAAAGAGAAAAGGCAGTTTGGGGTCTTTATCACACCAAAAATGGTTCCCCTCAGACCTGAGAAAAAGACCAAGATGTCCAGTCTGGGGAGGGGGAACTGGACCACTCAGAGCTTGTCTACCCTTGAGCCTCCATTAATTCATCTCCAGGGCAATGGCTAAACTAGGTCCCTTTTCTTGGCAACCTGCACTGTCCAGAACTGGAGATGAAGAAATACAGGGCGAGGAGATCAGGAGGGTACCCCAGGCCCAGGGGTCCCCCCCAGGTTCCCTCAGTCCTCGGGTGGGATGCGCAGGGCAGAATACACCATCACCCGACTGTCCTCCTGCCGTCGGCCTGCAGAGGGGAAGGGGGGTGAGTCTTGGGCAGGGTGAGAGCAGAGCACTGACACATGGGGAGTCCTGGACAACAAGGGGGTCCCCAGGTGGGGGGGGGATAAGTGCAGATTCAAACCCACCAGTCACTGACTGGCTGAACCCAGGCTGCTCCTGGTAAAGCTCAGAGACTAGAGGCCACACACGGACAAAGCAAAACCCTGAAGGTGGTGGGGTAGACCGACGAGAAAGAAACAGAGAGTGGGCAATGGACCCGGGTGGGGGCTGGGCTCAGTCATGGGCAGTGAACAGGCAGGTGGGATCTGTCAGGCGATCAGTCCAGGTAGTCAGTCCTTACACGAGAGGCTGCGCTGGATACTTCGGAGGGACCCTCCAGCTGTGATGAAAGCCCAGAGCCCCATGGAAACAGTGACTGCATAGATGGGTAGAAGGCTGGCCTCATACCAAGGGTTCAGGAACGTCTGGGATTGAGGGGAAGAGGAGGAAAAAAGTGAGATTCTTCCAATTAACCCCCTGATTCTCTTTGTGATTCCAACCTCCTCCAGATATCTCTCTCAAATTCCCCAGCCTTTCCCTTGAGAGCAGCAGCAGCTTGTGGGTAAGAAAAAGCTGAACTTTTGATGTTCAGCTCCCTCAGAGGTTCCTGCCACTTCTGCTCACCTCAGCCCTCTGCATTACAGCTGACTAATCCATTCAAACACCTCCCCAGCACAGGTGGTACGCTGATGCTGAGGCAAAAGACCTCACGACTTACATTCCCACGTCCTCCCCAGGTACGTTTAAAATGTGAAGTAAGGATATGCTTTCCCTCCCGCATCCCACTCACCATCAAATGCTTTTCTCCCTTACTCAGGCCCCCTGTCTCCAACTCACCAGTCCTGATGTCAGTAGGTGACTCCCAACCACAAGGCCCAAAGCCCAGTACCGTCTCCTCTCACAGGCATCAAAGAACACAACTCCCCAAAAGGTATGGAGCAGGATAATGGCTGCTGTCAGAAAGGCTGCAGGGAGGGAGATGGGGATGAGATACATCCCTGATCTTCTCCCAGCCTCCTGAGATGCTGAACCACAGAAGTCTCCCAGGGAAGGCCAATATATCAGATCAGGGCCAGGGACGGATGGGGCATGAAAGCAAGATAGGAAGTGGGTCTTACCTGAAGTTAGGAAGTAATAGGGTGAGTCTCCGTGGATGCCAACCACACCTGGCCCAAGTGCATCGGCCAAAATATTGATAACAGAGAAGACACCACTGATGATACCGAAGGAGAGACCAGAAACTGGGGGAAGGGAGGGTCTCATCAATGTAAGTGATCGCCATAGCCTGTTTATCAGTGACCCCTCCCCATTCCCAGTCTCAATTTTTCCACACCTACTCTCCCTCCAGACCGCTTCTCTTTGGAAGTTAGGTATGAAGAAAAATAAGATGCCGCTTAGAACATGTGGATATTTAGAGACTTCCCTAGGGGAGGGGCACTGTCCAACGCCCTCCTCCAGCCCCTCTCCCTTGGCTCACCATAGGCCATCTGGCGGATGGAGATGGGTGATCTTCCGTCCTCACTCAGCGATGCTAACCCCTCATCTGCCTTCCTGGGGTGGGTGGGGTGGGGCAAACATGAGGGAGGGCACAGGTGTTCCTTTCCCTCTAATGTCCTCCCTTAGTGCTTCCTTTTCCAAATCGCCACCCAGGGGCTGCCCCACTTCCCACAGTGCAATCCTCTGCCCCTCTCCCCTCCAGACCACTCCCACTCCATCTTCTTACTTAAGCAGCTTGTAGTAGGCAAAGCGGAACACCTCCTGTAGAAGGACAGAGACTGCAGCACCAAAAATCAGGAGGCCATACTGGAGCCGGGCATCTGACCGGTCGGTCACATGGACCAAGATGAACCAGACCACAGAGGCTAGGAGCAGGGAGACCAGCCAGAAAAATGCCCTGAGAAAAGACAAGGGCAATGAGACAGGCAATGGTAGAGGCAGCCAGAGAAATCAAGGAGGGGAACCAGCCAAGGCTGCATGAAAAGTGGAAGTTAGACTTCCGGTTGGTTATGGAGACAGGGACCAGATAGGGTAGGTGTCTCCAACAAGGCACTCATCTGTAGAAATCCGGACGCTGGGGAAGGGGAAGAAATCTGATTAAAGAGTCTTCAGAGCGATGAGAGCCAGAGGGTGCGAGCACGGAAGGGCGAGGTATCCATCCCCGGATCCTCCCTTAAGGCACCTGACTCGGCCGGCCGAGGTCAGCACAGTCCCTTCCCGAGTCCCGGCCTTGGGCCTCCTCTGACGTCGCGGGGAGAAATATAGGAGGAATCTGTGAGATCCCTGGAAGGCGGAAACCAACTGCGGGAAAGGGCAAATCACCCAGACCCCACCCCTCACCCCCGTCCACCCTTCACCTCCCACTTATCCCCCCAATTCAGGTTCCCAGGCTCGCCCCAGATCTCCCAGCCCCTTCCGCATCTCGATTTTCGACGCTCTCCCGGGTCTCCCCGACCCCTACTCACCCCGCGACCAGGATGATAACGCGAAGCGGGTCCCCAGCCACAGTGATCAGGAAAAGCGCGAAGGCCGGGCCGAACGCGACGAAAGTGCATCCGAAAAACACCGCAGCCCCCATGGCTGGGCAGCTGGGGGCGGGGTGGAGGCCTGAGCCAGAGAGGCGAATGGGAGGAGCGCGTCAGCTGGGAAGTCCGCGTGGGGTGGCAACGCGACCCCACGAGGGGCGCGGTGCAATGTCACCCCCGGACCCCGGGGGAGGGGAAGGGGGGGCACCGAAGCCCCAGATGAAGGTCCGCGCGACTTCCTCTACGGAAGCCGAGGAGGGGACAAA
>NW_007250933.1:266515-268053 GCF_000164805.1 Carlito syrichta | reverse complement strand
GAGGCCTCGGCACCGCGCGGGGCGTGGCTGGAGCCGGGTGCGGGGCACGCGCCGGGAGCCGCCTGGTCGCGGCGCGGATTCCCGGGTTGGGTTGCGCCTCGGCCGCAGTTTCCTCTCGTTACTCTGCGGGGAAGGGTGGCGGCAGCCCTACCTCTTCTTGAAGGCTACGGGGGAAGATCCTGTTTGAATCTACGGGACGAATACAAAGAGAGCACAGGATAGCGGGCAGGGAGATAGGGACGGCGGGCATTGTTCTTACTTGAATGAGAGGAAATGGGCTAGAGCTGCTGCCTAAGGGATGAAGGTTAGACTTGAAAGTAGGACTGGTCAGGCCAGCCTGGTAAACATGGAACACATACCGTATGTCGCTTCATCTGTCAGGACAAGAGGATCAGGGAGAAGAGGAGCCTGGACAGAAATGTTAGGAAGTGACAGGAGGGCGTTTTGAGGGACCTCGGGAGTTAAAAAGCAGTCAGAGCGATGGAGTTAAAGGAAAGTGACACCCCCTTCCTTTTATGTCATATTTCCTCTATTTATTTTCTGAAAAATGAACCTCAGTGGTGTCTTTTCCTCAGGGTGGAGAAAGGGGTTGCATATTCGAGTGAAAAATTTAAAATAGCTAAAGTAAGAGAGGAGAGTATTGTACCCTCACTTGGATGGGGAGGGGTTGGTCCCCAGGGAGGATGTTTAGGCAAAGGAGTCTGAGGATGGGAAAGCAAAGAAATCTGGACTCTTGTTTGTGAGAGTATAATCAAAGTACCAAAAACTTATAAAAACTGTTCAAAGAGAACCAGGCATCCTTCCATCCTTCCTGGAACTGATTTATGATTTAATGCATATATGTACACCCACACAGGTGTTTTATATCTTTTTCCCAGGAAATTCTAGAAAAGAGATGAGGAATAGATTATATAGATTTACGTGACAGATCATTTCCCAATCAGATTGAGCGGGTGGGAGCACCCTGGCCAGTGCTCAAGCCTCCATTGCATCCTGCTTCTGGGCCCAGCAGGCACTGCCAGGTGAAGAGACAGGGATGAGACCCCTCTTCTCATCTCTCCTGTGAGCTGTTACTGCAGCATCCTCAGACAGTTGAGAGCGGGCTCTAAACCTATGTTTTTCATGGGTAGTTCCACAGAGATCTTGCATAGTGCCTGACTCATAGTAGATGTTAAGTAGATACTAACTCCCTTAAAAAACAAAACACGTGGTGGTGTGCGTGTATAGTTCCAGCTACTTGGAAGGCTGAGGTGGAAGGATCACCTAAGTCCAGCAGGTCGAGGTTGGGGTGGCTGTGACCATTGCACTCCAGCCTGGGCAACAAGAGTGACACTCCAACTCCAACAAAACAAAACAAACTGTCTTCTCTTATTCCCTTGCCTGTGAGCTCTGAATTGCCTATCAGACCGGGTCTGGCACACTGTGCCCAGCACATAAGTTGCTAAATGTTTCTGAATTGCATGAAAATGGGAAATATCAAAGCAGAGCGAAGGATAAGAATGCCACCCTGAACGAGTAAATTTTTTTTTTTTTTTTTT
>NW_007250933.1:252819-266291 GCF_000164805.1 Carlito syrichta | reverse complement strand
GTCTCGAACCCGCGGGCCCAGGTAATCCACTCACCTCAGCCTCCCAAAGGCACGGGATTACAGGCTGAGCCACCGAGCCCGGCTTGAACGTGTAAATTAAGGGACCACACGAAGTACCTGAAAGCATGAGGGAGGGCGTAGCACCTACAGTAGGGAAAGAGACTGCCTGCTTCCTCCCTTCTTCTATCCTGAGAAAGAGGTGAGGTGAGGTTGGAGGAAATAGCTGACTGTGGCTGAGAGATTTTTATCAGAAGCCATGTAGCAGGTGCTTTGTGAGTCAGACAAAGATGGGTAAATATTGCTCCTATCCTCTGTAGTCCAAGATAGGCAGAAGAAAGGGACTATTTTCAGTCTAGGAAAATGCTCACTCTTTCCTCAAAACATTTCCACTGTGATGAAAAGAGACTGTGATTAAGTCTCAGAGAGAAAGGCAACACCAGGCTGGGTGCAGTAGCTCACGCCTGTATTTCCAGCACTTTGTGGCCAAGGCAAGAGGACTGTTGAGCTCAGAAGTTCGTGACCAGCCTAAGCAACATAGCGAGACCTCATGTCTCCAAGAAAAGAGAAGGAGAAAGAGGGGCAACTCTGGATGGTGACGGTAAGTTAGGAATGGTGAGAGGAAGGGTGAGCTTTTTGTGAGACCTGGGAGGGAAGAAAGGAGGAAAGAGGGGAAACTCCTTGGTAGCCACTTTTTATTTTTGTTAGTGACAGTGGGATTAGATCCTGAATGGATCTCATCTAGGGCTGAGAGAGCTCAATAAACATGTTGGGGCGGGGAGGAATCTGCAACCCACGCACGTTGGCCATTGGCCAGGCTTGATGGTTCATGCCTGTAATCCCAGCACTTTGGGAGGCCGAGGCAGGAGGATTGCTTGAGCCCAGGAATTCGAAACCAGCCTTGGTGACATAGCAAGCGTTTCTATAAAAAAAAAAATAATAAAATAATAAACTGCAACATGTCAGCATCAAAACCTACTTTTGTCTCTGTCAGTTTGGGAATGTCTGGCTGAGAACCGGTCATAACCAAAGATCTAGTCAGTCAGCAAGTAGGCGGAGAGTTCTGCCCCCTGGGAGAAGAGTGGCTGCAGCTCCTGCCCTGCTTTGGAGGAGGGGAGGCGGGGTGACTCTGGTGGGAAACGCTGTAATTTCCTTTTTTGACTTTCACAGCAATAGTGCAGAATCCAGAATGGATGTCTTCTTTGTAGCCATCTTTGCTGTGCCACTTATCCTGGGTAAGTCCACTTCTCTCCCTGAGCTTTTGTGCCCGGTCTCTGTCAAGAGACACAAATTGGGGTGGGAGGGAAAAAAATAAGGAGTGAGTGAGAGTTGCATTTCCAAGGGGAGTGGTAGAGCTTTCTCATCTGTGCGAGGGTCCAGTGCTAGGGCAGAGGGGGAGCTCTGGAATGCAGAACCAGGAAAGGGGGAGGAAAGCAGAGTCCTGTCAAAGGAGGAGGATGGAGCTCCAGACCCAGCGAGGTCCTAGCAAGATTGACCTCAGTTGTCCATCACCAGGAAGCTGAACTAGATGAGAGGCACTAAAGTGAGAGTGAAAGAGAAAGGTGGACTCTTGGAAGATGGGACAACGTGGAACTAGTAGCCAGAGTATCTCCTTACCTAGAGAGTATTAGCAAAGATTCAGATGTGGGGTAACCTTTGGGGTCGTGGAAACTTGGCTGCCATCAGGACCAGGGTCCCAAGAGTAGCTTGACTCCTTCCCTCCTTTGTTCCCAGTCTGCCAGGTGTGCCTCACTGTTTCCTTTTCCTCCAGATTCCTGTGTCATTAGCTTGGAACTGAAGGAAAAGCATTCAAGGGGCGCAGGAAAGTGCTGAGCAGGAGACCTCGAGTTCTCAACTCAATCATATCAAAGCCACATATTTTTAGTTCTGGAAGGGAAGAAAAATGAACGGAGATGGGTCATGGAGTCCAGATGACTCATTTTAAGAAAGCAGATGCTGCATGGATTGTTCAGGGTCTTTCCACTAGTTCGCAGTGAAGCTGGAACTAAAACTGAAATCCAAAAGCCTAAGGGTGTGTGTTAGTTCTTTGTAGGAGACGCTGAATAGAGCTGATGAGAGACGATCTCTCACAAATACAAAATGGTCCAGAGCATACGGAATAGAAGAGTTGGAGGTTTTAATTTCTGGTCTCTACCTTCCTATATTTTTTAGGGTTAGTTCTCCCTTGGGGTTTATAGTGTGCAAAGGGATCTGTTTTCTGTTCCTGGATTGAAAGGGCCCATGGGACAGGCTTCGTTACAGATATGGAGCCCAGAGACTGAGAAAGGTTTAAAGGCACAGAGGCAGGAAGAGCATATGACCCTTGGAGGGGAGGCAGAAGGAAAGAAAATGAGTAGAGCTGAGGTCATCTCCAGGTATTCTTCTGTTGGTAAGGAGTTCCAGATGCCCCTTGACCTGTAGTCTTTGTCCCCATAGGACAAGAATATGAGGATGAAGAAAGGCTGGAAGAGGACGATTATTATCAGGTGGCCTATTATTACACAGTCACCCCCAGTTATGGTGAGTACATGAAAGCCTCCAACCCTCAGCAGACTGGAGGAAGGTTCCAGGGATATTTAGTTCTGAGACTTTGCTCTTCACTCTGCAGACAACTCAGAGAGAAATTTGGCTATGAGCACAAACTATCAAGACTTGTGAGGTTATTTTTCAAGATAGTGATTTTTAATTCTTTGGAAGATGGCTGAAACAACTTGAAAATTTTCAAATTTGTAAATTTTTGTTTGTTGAGTTGGAGTCTCACTCTGTCTCCCAGGCTGGAGTGCTGTGGCACGCTCATTATCACTGCAGCCTCCACCTGCTGGACTCAGGCAGTCCTTCTGCCTCAGCCTTGCAGAAGGCGGTCCTTCTGCCTCAGTAGTTGGAATACAGGTGTGCGCCACTATGCCTGGCTGACTTTTTGATTTATTGTAGAAATGAGGTCTTACTAAGTTGCCTAGGCTGATCTCAAACCCCTGGGCTCAAGGAATTCTTTGCCTCTGCCTCCCAGGCATGAACCACCACTCCTGGCTCTGTAAATTATTTTAGATACCAGATTGAAAATATAAATGCATACACATTCACAACTTTGGGGGGGGGGGGGTTGGAGTCTCACTCTGTCACCCAGGCTGCAGTGCAGTGGCAAGCTCACAGCCACCCCAGCCTCATCTTGCTGGGCTCAGACAATCTTTCCACCTCAGCCTTCCAAACAGCTGGAACTACAGGGATGCATCACCACGCCTGGCTAATTTTTTTTATTTATTGCAGAGATGAGGTCTTGCCACGCTGCTCAGACTGTTTCAAACCCCTGGGCTCAGGCAGAACTCTTGCCTCTGCCTCCCAAAGTGCTGAGATTACAGGCATGAGCCACTATACCCAGCTCACAAACATTTTTAACATTAGAGTTAATTAAGATTGGATTGTACCAACACATTTTAAAAATTGAGCAAACTGAAGTATTTCTTCCTTTTTCACTTCCAGATCTAGAGTTACTTTTCTCCTTTATTACTACTTATTTTCTTTCTTCTCCACAGATGACTTTAGTGCAAATTTCACCATTGATTACTCCATGTTTGAGTCAGAGGACAGGCAGGTGAGTGACCTCTACATCGATGAGGGTCAGGATAAGTAACAGTTAAAAAGAAACTAGGCAATGCTGAAATGTAATTCATGAGCAGAAATAAAAGTGAGTAAGATGAAGAGAAACTAGGCTGGCTGCTCACACCTGTGATCCCAGCACTTTGGGAGACCTAGGTGGGAGAATCACTTGAGGCCAGGAGTTCAAGACCAGCCTGAGCAAACAGGGAGTCTCAGTCTTCATTTATTAGTTTAAAAAATTAAAAAGGGCTGGCCGCAGTGGCACACGCCTGTAATCCCAGCACTTTGGGAGGCAGAGGCTAGAGGATTACTTGAGCCCAGGAGTCCGAGACCAGTCTAGGCAACTTGGTGAGACCTCGTCTCTACAATAAATCAAAAAATTAGCCAGGCGTGGTCACAAGCACCTGTGATTTCAGCTACTTAGAAGGCTGAAGTGCCGGGCTCGGTGGCTCAGCCTGTAATCCCATGCCTTTGGGAGGCTGAGGTGAGTTGATTGCCTGAACCCGCGGGTTCAAGACCCGCCTGGGCAGCGAGACCTCATCTCTACAATAAATCAAAAAATCAGCCGGGCGTGGTAGCTCATGCCTGCAATTCCAGCTACTTGGAAGGCTGAGGCGGAAGGATCGCCGGAGCCCAGCAGGTCGAGGCTGCGGTGGCCGTGAGTGTGCTACTACACTCCAGCCTGGGAGACACAGTGAGACTCCAACTCAATAAAATAAAATAAAATAGGTAGAAAGAGAAACTAAAACTGAGACGGGTTTAAAGTGCAGAGTCAGAAAGAGAGTATGCCCCTTGGAAGGTAGGGTCATAACCACAGTTGGAGAGGAGAAGGAAGAGGAAAGCCAGAACCCAGGAAGTTTGCTAAGATACTGGGGATGGAAAGGGACTTTTGAATGAGATGAGTACATAATCCATGCAAGCACAGGACAGGAAGGATCCCTGAGCTTAAGTCTTTGGGTCGGGGAGAGGTGGTGAAGGGGAGAACTCTAAATAGAGAATCTGTGAGGATGTTGGATGAAGAAGATGATAACTCTATGTTTCCCAATCCCACGGAGGGTAGAACAGGTTGGATAAGGTGGTAACCGAAGCAGTGGAGACTACCATTAGTCCTGAAACAACATGGGCAGACCATCAGAAGCCTGTAACCGTGAAACCAGTAACAACGAAAGCAGTGAGTTAATTGGGGATTGGGGAAGGGAGACAAGACATCCCTTGCCCTAGACAGATTCCAAGTCTAATGACATGGAGTAGACAGAGGGCTGGAGTATCAGACTTTGGTGAATGGGGGAACCAAATAACTAGTGCTTCAATGCAGGTGTTCATCTCAACTTGTTCATCATCTCTTTCACTGAGATGTAATACTAACCTTGTGTCTGGAACACTGGAAAGATTTGGTGCAAATTTCAGTTCAGCTGGGCATGGTGGCTTATGCCTGTAATCCCAGCACTTTGGGAGGTGGAGGCGAAAGGACTGCCTAAGTTCAGGGGTTCAAGACCAGCCTGGGCAACTTGGTGAGACCTTGGCTCTACAATAAATCAAAAAATTAGCCGGGCGTGGTGGCACATGTCTGTAGTTCCAGCTACTTGGAAGGCTGAAGCTGAAGGATCGCCTGAGCCCAGCAGGTTGAGGCTGCGGTGGCCGTGAATGTGCCACTGTACTCCAGCCTGGGCGACAGAGTGAGACTCCTACTCAAAAAAAAAAAATTTTTTTTTCACTTCAGTGGTACCTAATGTGTATGTAACCTATGCCTGAGGTTGCTGAGGATGCCGATCCTAATGAAAAAGAAATCTATGATATTGTTATTGCCCTCAAGGAATTTATAAAACTCAAGTTTACATTTATAATACATTTAGAAGTGAAAAGGTATGCTACAAATGTATATGTTAAATTACATATACATTTGAAAGCATATGACACAGGCAAGTGGTTTAGCCACTGTATGGAGAAAGATCAGTATAGGCTAGAATTGTCTGGAAGGCTTTCAAGAGATGATTGTGCTTAAGATACACCTTGATGAATAGGTGAGTTTTTGATTGGTTGGAACTTGTGAAAAGATGAAATCAATTAGGAGGAAGAATATTTATTCCAAGATTGAAATAGTTGCACAGGTAAAGGGTCTAGAACACGCCCAGTATGTTTAGCAGATGGGGTATGTCTGAAGTAGAGGGTATGTTGAGAGGAAAATAAAATAAAATGTAGAAGATTCCTAATGCTTGCTTGGTAATTTCACATACGGCAAGATAGGGCAAATTCTAGAGAGTCTGACATGGATGAAGTTTGGGCTCATAATCAATAGGGAGTCTGGTAGGTTCTTTATTATAGTAAAAACCTGATGAAAAGTGGTATTTTAGAAGAACTATTTATCTGGTTTTATGCAGGATGTAATTTTTGTAGGGATTTGCATTGTTCCAGAAACAATCTGGACTACAGAAATGGCATTATAAATGGAGAGAAGAAAAATCAGAACTATTTTGGAGAAAATTCCTTGCTTCAATGATAATTTCATGGCCAGGCGTGATGACTCACACCTATAATCCCAGCACTTTGGGAGGCAGAGGTGAGAGGAATGCCTGAGCCCAGGAGTTCAAGACTTGGTGGGCAACATGGCGAGACCTTGTCTCTACAATAAATAAAAAAATTAGCCAGGCATGATGGTGCACATCTGTAGTCCCAGCTACTTGGAAGACTGAGATGGAAGGATGGTCGAGGCCGTGGTAGCCGTGATCGTGCCTCTGCACTCCAGCCTGGGCAACAGAATGAGGTTTTTAAAATGAGTATCTGGGGAAATGGTTGACCAAAATAGGAACAATGGAAGGCTGGAGTGATTTAGAAGGAAGTTATGAATTTGGTATTGGCCAAGCTGAATTTAGGTGACAGCCTCATGAAGGTGTTCTAAAGGTAGCTGAACAACCAGGTCAGGGATAGAGTTCCAAGTGCAAATTCACAGTTACGAAAGTAAATGAGCTTATCAGATCCAGTACGTACAGAAGCTCAAAAGGTCAGTGACTGTGCTTGTAGTCAGTAGAAGGAAAAGGAATCAAACAAGGAGATGACTGGCACAATGGCTCATGTGCATAATCCCAGCACTTTGGGAGGCCCAGGTGAGAGGATTGCCTGAACCCAGGAGTTTGAGACCAGCCTGTGTAACATGGCAAGACCTTCTCCTTACAGTAAATTTTTAAAAAATTGGGCATGATGGCATGTGCCTATTGTCCCAGCTACTTAGAAGGCTGAGGCAGAAAGATCACCTGAGCCCAGGAGGTTGAGGCTACTGTAGCTGTGATTATGCCACTGCACACATGAGCCTGGGTGACAGAGTCTGTGACGCAAAAAAAAAAACAGTAGTTTAATTGAGTGGTTGGAGAAAAGCTAGCTAGATTTCATGGAGTTAAAGAGAATGTACATAATGAGGAAATGGAAGCAAATATCAACCAACTATCTAAAAAATCTGGTAATGAAAAAGAGAAGCAATAGCTGGAAAGGGGAACGGGACCAAAGAGCTGCCCGCATTTAGTTGAATACTGACAGGAGAAGCAAGTAAGAATGAAAAGTGTAAGTCCTTCGATCCCAGGTTTCGGCACCAAAAAAAAAAAAAAGAAAAGTGTAAGTCTTTTTAACATATATAGTAGGCTCCCATTAAATTGTACATTCCTTGAGGACAGGAACTATATCTTATTCACATTTATGTTCCTCCCTATAGCACCTAGCACAGTGACTAGCATAGTATCATGCACATAATAGATTTAAAAATAGGTGTCACTGAATTGAATTGGGGCCTCCCTGGTAAGGTCAGGGATAGCTGAAAGGCACAGAGGTAAGGACTTCTTATGGTGATGGGTAAAAGGGAGGGAACTTTCACAAAACTCAAAGGAAAGGAAGGCAGAGGTTGGTGGAAAGAGGTGGCTGTCTTTCTGGAGGGAAAAGTGGGAGGATGAATGACACTGGCCTACTGTGGGCGAATGTCTGTATTTTAGCAGAAACCAGATCTGAATGGTGCTGTGTCCAGTCTGCAGAGTCCTGTGCCCCTCCTGCTGTCGTGGGCTCTCATTCAGGGGGGGATGTATTTCACGTAGAAGGTAAGAGTGTAAACACTGGCCTTGGGGGAGTCTATGAAGGAATTCTTACCAGTATCTCTGGCTAGTGTTTCCAGCCTGGTCAATTCTCAGCTGCTTAAAGAAGGAAGAGGGGTCCATATTTTTTTAAATTGTGTTATTATTTAATCTTAAAAAAGTCTAGGAGATGTTGAGGCAGACTTTTGTGAGAAGAGTCCTTCAATTTTCTGAACTAGGAAGACTTCAGGTGGAATGGAGGAAAAATCTCTCCAGACTTCTAATGTGGCCTGAGGAAGCAGAGGTGGTCCCACCCTGGCCATATTTCAAGGTGTGGCAAGTGCCAGAGGGCAAAGTGGGCAGGTCCTACAACCTGAAGAGAGTCAAGGGGCAAAGTTCAAAGGCAGAAGGGGTGGTGGTTCTCAAATGTACAGGGAGGCTGGAAGAAGAAGACAAGAGAGCTATACTACAGGGAAAGAATTTAAGTTGGAATTCCAAATAACTGTCAGGCATAAAGAGATTTAGCAGGAAGAGGACAGAGTGAGGAGGGAAGGGGACACATCTCTCCCAGGAGATATCACAGACAAATCCCAACTCCAAATATGAAATCCGGGCAGGTTTCATAGGTGGAAGGCAGAAGGGGTCTCCTAGGTCCCCTGACCCTGTTTATTTTTTTCTTTGCTTTTCTAGGTGGGAAAAGGCTGCTATGACTCTTGTTTGGCAAGAGGAAATTGGAAGATAAAATAAATAACAAATAAAATAATCTAGTGCTGTCCACTCCTTCACGAGCATCCGTTCTAGTCACAACATTAAAGAGTGCACCAGGATTTGGGGGCAAGAAGGATAAATTAGAAAGGAAGTTTGGTGACAAAAGAATTAGAGGTTAACTGTGGACTGTGAATAAACTTGCAATTTTGGGAAGGCTGAAGAAGTGTACCCACGGACAACAGGTTTATTCACAGTTCATGATTTCCTCTAATTCTATGTTTTATTTTATTAGATATGGTGTTAAAACAGTGTCCTTAGGGCTACGAATTGAGGTTTATTTATAACCTTTTTAAAAATAAAATAAGCACATAATGGAAAATATCAAAAACCATTTAGAATAGATTTAAAATATTCACACTCCCCCCCACCCCACCCCCGTCCAACAGTGTGCCTTTTGCAGTTAGTAATTGTGGCAGGGACAAACTCACTTTAAGAAACACTTTTTAAAACTATCTTCAGGACCCTAATCAGAACTGGGCTGCCCCCTTGCGGTCTCTCCCATGTCACATTTTCAACAAGCCTACAGTCCCTGGGCTCCCGCTCCCCTTCTCTCTGTTCTCCTCTCAAAATGAGAGGGGGTAACGACAATAGTAACGTCCCAGTTACTTTTGAAACTCTAAATTCTGGACTTGCCTCCTTCTCTCCTTCAAAGCCTTTAGGATCTTCTCAAGGGGAAAAATGAAGAAATCTAAGGTGGACAAAGCCATAACCTAGGAGACCAGGGACCTACTCCACTCTGTTCGCGTGCTCGGAATCAGAGAATTCAAGGCGCAGGGGCCGGAGGAGTCCCGGCAAAAAAAGGAACTACTGAGTTTAGCTTTGACCTCTAGAGTCGTGGCGGGCTGGCATCTGAGCTGGTAACGTGCGTGGTAGGTTATGTAAGGAAAGGGCTGTAGGAGCCGCCCCGGCGGGAGCCCGAGAGAGGACGCGGTGTTCTCGGCCGCAGTCCCCACCCTCCTCACCCCGCAGGGCAGCAGGCACCCAACTTGGAGGAGAGAGAGGAGGGGAGGGTGAAACAGAGACCGGGGAGTCACGAGGGCTGGGCCGCGGAGAGAGGATACAGGGTGTCACACATCCATTCTCTCACACACGTTGCAGACCCAAGTCGCTGATGGTTTCCACGTGCTGCGCTCGTGAGCGGAGGCGCTCCAGGAAGGGGCTAGAGGAGTTGGCTCTGGAGGCGGAACGAGGGGGGAGGGAGAGCCCCACGTTCCGAGGCGCACGCCTTCAGTGGCACAACCAGTCTCTGAACACTCAAGTCGCGCGTCTCTGGCGCATCACCATCCTATTTAAGGCCACGGGTTCCGCCCTCTTCCTCCCCTCCCTTCTTTTCCACTCTTTTTCTATCCTCCTCCTTTTCTCATCACCGGGTCCTCTCCCGGAGCCGCATGTAGGGGCGGAGCACGAAATGCTTTCCTTCCAGCCAATCACCACCTCGCTGCCTCTCTATTGGCTGAGCTCTTTTGTACTGCAGCAAATAGGCTGTAAACTTCACTAACGAGGTCACGTGCTGCCGGCCAGACAACCAGTGAGGGCGCGAGATCTGTGTACGCAGGGGGAGGCACGTGCCGAGCCGCACGTGTCTGGGAGGGGTAAGGGGCGGGGCCCAGTGAGAGAGGCGGAGGTGGGTAGCCGAGACCCGGAGAGACTGAGACGGCCCTGGAGACGGAGCTTAGGCTGAGCCGGGTAAGGAGATTCGGAGGACAGCGAGCTGCTGGGAAGGACTGCACCCAGAGGAAGTGGGTTTGGGAACTGAATGCAGATCTTGGGGGAATTGTATCACGTGGCAGACGCGACCAGACAGGGGTCCGCGCAGGGATTGTGACTGAAAGATTGGGGAAGGGCCGCAGGCTGGTCTCTGTGGGCGCGGCCCCATAGGCTCGCTAGGTGGGTTGGGGTGCCCAGATTTACCATTTGCTGGTGGCGTGGCCTCAGGTGGAGAGGCTTGCGGCGGGATCAGGCTGGGGCACAGTACCGAGGAACAGCGGGCGGAGGGGAAGCTGTCATTCCAGTCAGCTATTTACTCTGAATTGAGAGGAAAGAAAAGAACCAAGGCCGTGTGAGGCCGCCAGCTGCTCTGCGGAGGCTGGAGAGGCAGCCCCAGTTTCTTAATTGGTGGGGGTGGGGGGATGACTTTTTCTATTGTTCTCTGAGACAGGTGATATTGGGGAGGGGGAGAAGAGGTATTATTCTACGCAGTACACCCCAGTCTCCCCGTCTGTTTTCTAATCCTTAGACTCCAGTTTCAAACTCCCTTGCTTTGCTCTTCAGTTGCAGGTTCCGATCTTTGGGTACTCCGGGAGCTGCTCTCCAGCCCCTGCTTCTGGACCTATGGATTCTCCATCTAGCGTTTCTTCCTGTTCCTCCTATTCTCTCTCTTCCTCTTTTTCCACCTCCCCATTGAATAGTGACTTTGGCTACCCCTCCGATAGTGAGAGGGAGGACAAGGGAGCCCCTGGGCCCAGGCCAGACACTGCTGGGCAGAGAGGAGGTTTGCGGCCCAGCCCAGGTCCTATCCGCTGCAGGCATCGATCCAAGGTTTCCAGTAACCAACATACAGCATCTCGCCCGGAACAACGAGGCTTGACTTCTCCTATGGCAGGATCTGGGGTCAGAAGATCAAGAGATGGTGAATTGGAGACCAGTGTAAACATCCAGGGTTGTACCACAGAAGGAGACCTGCTATTTGCTCAGAAGGTAGGAGAAAGGCGACACTTAACTAAAGTGGCTTAGCGCCTGGCTGGTTGATATGGACCCAGTGAGGGTCCCAGATTTGAAGGTGGAGGAAGAATCATTACTAGTGTGGGCAGTCCTCGGTTTTCTCATAGCCTTTGTCCTATTTTTCTACAGTGTAAAGAACTCCAAGGATTTATACCCCCTCTCACAGACCTACTGAATGGGCTGAAGATGGGTCGTTTTGAGAGAGGTAATTTTCTAATTAGTAGCATTTATTTGGGCTGTGTTTCTTTCTCTTCCTCCTTTTTAATGTGTATTTCTCAAGTTTTTGTTTGGGGCCAGTATTATTCCTTTTTTTTTTTTTTTTTTTTTTTTTTTTTTTACTTATATGACAATTTCTTTAGGTGAACCAGTTTTAATCCCTCTGTTCTTCCCTTACCTGACTACATCTTGAATGCCCTTGATTTTTCTCTCTTCCAAACCCAAGGACTAAGCAGTTTCCAGCAGAGTGTGGCAATGGACAGGATTCAGCGTATTGTAGGTGTTTTGCAGAAGCCACAGATGGGGTAAGTTACCCTGTTCTTTCCTTGGGACCTCATAAAAGGAGATTTATCAATTTCTGTCTTATTTCTTTTTTCAATTAATATCATCTTTAAAAATGTTCTTTTCACAGGGAACGTTATCTAGGAACCCTGCTACAGGTAGAAGGGATGTTAAAGACTTGGTTTCCCCATATAACTGCCCAGAAGTCACCATTGGATGGTAGCAGGCATCAGCTGACCAAGGTAAGAACTTAACCTGTAATCCCAGCACTTTGGGAGGCCAAGGCAAGAGGACTGCCTGAACCCAGGCGTTCGACACCAGCCTGGGCAACTTGATGAGACCTCGTCTCTACAATAAATCAAAAACTTAACTGGGTGTGGTAGCATTCACCTGTAGTTCCAGCTACTTGAAAGGCTGAGGTGGAAGGATCACCTGAACCCAGCAGGTTGAGGCTGCAGTGGCTGTGAGCGTGCCACTGCACTCCAGCCTTGGCGACAGAGTGAGACTCCAACTCAAAAGAAAAAAGAACTTAAAAACCTGAGGAATAGGTGGGAAAATAACCAAGGAAATGAAACGTGCACGTAGAAATGGGCTCTCCCTTCCATTTTCTTCTAAGTCTTTTCTTCAAGTTTCTTTTAAGGCAAAGGAATGCCTAAACTTCCTGCATTGTCTTGATTTCTAGAGGGTTTTTTTGTTGTTCTATTTTGTTTGGATCACTGGGGAAGATCTCCATAAAGTTTAATCCCATCCCTCATGTTGCAGCTTATCTGCGTTTTGCATAGATCAAAAAGACTTTTTACCTGACCAGATGATTCATGCAGGAAGATGCCACAGCTTCTCTCTGCAAATCTTTTTTTCTCTGCTGCCCCTAAAACCCTTCCCCCTCCCTCTTTTCACTCCTGCCTGAGTATCCTTGTGTCAAACCCTCTGGAAGCCTGTGAGTTTACACTGGGTTTCAAGGACTGGTCATAAGAGGTATATTACTTGGAGTGCAGGAAAGGGCACCCCTGGAGCAAGTGTTGATAGATTCTTAGACCTGGTGTAGAAGTGACCTATTTTCTGTGACTTCAAATAATGGGGTATTTAGAGGGCATTTAAAAAATGGAGAAGAGAGTCTCCTGAAGATAATTGCCAGTCCTTGTTTTCAATCAACCACGGTTATTATTGCTGTGAGAATATTTGATTAGAAAATAAGCAGCAGGCCAGGCATGGTAGCTCACACCTGTAATCCCAGCACTTTGGGAGACCAGGTGGAAAGATTATTTGAGCCCAGGAGTTTGAGACCAGCCTAGGCAACATGGCAAGATTTCATCTGTACAAAAAAATTAGCCGGGCACAGTGGCACACGCCTGTAGTCCCAGCTACTCAGGAGACTGAGTCAGAAGGACCTGAGCCCAGGAGGTCGGGGCTGTGGTGAACTGTGATTGAGCCACTGTACTCCAACCTGGAAGACAGTGATACCCTTGACTAGGAAAAAAAAGGCAGGCTCTTGCCTGCATGTTAATTTACAGGTCTCAAAGAACTCAACATAGAAAATTAGACATTAAAATACAGAAATTGGGAAATGATTCCAATTTAAAAATGGGTTTTTCTTTAAAGATTTTAAAAGTAATTTTTTTTTTTTTGAGTTGGAAGTCTCACTCTGTAGCTGGAACCACAGATGCATACTACCACGCCCACCTAACTTTTTAAATTGATTGTAGATATGAGGTCTTGTCAAGTTGTCCATGCTGGCCTTGAACCCCCGGTCTCAGGCAGTCCTCTTGCCCCTGTCTCCCAAAATGCTGGGATTACAGGCATAAGCCACCATGCCTGGCTTCCACTATTTTTTTTTTTTTTTTTTTT